>NC_136261.1:92254191-92536691 GCF_964187855.1 Myxine glutinosa
GGAACCATGATTGTGATGGGGCCCGCAAGGCTAACTTGCTAAAGGCTAAAGGATAACAAGGCTAAAAAAAATGGCCTTGAAACGATCATTCATTCATTCTTTCATTCATTCATCTCTGCTCTGGTTGTCAAACTGGTCTTCTTGAGCTGGTCTATTAATGTAGCTCCTCTACTTGCCATCACCCACTGTTGATGTCTTGAATAGACTTCACAATAGTCATTGGACTCCTCCTCCATGCTCCAAGGTTCAATTTCTTGAGTTTAGTTTTTGAGATGGGTAGCACCTCCATAGCCTATTGGCTTGGTGCAAATCTCTATTCGATTGTGAGTTGGTCTTTCTGCCCACTAGAGGAGGTGCAGGTTTCATTCTTTGGGGTGAGCTCAGTGCCACCGCACAGATTAGCACCACACTGTGGTGTGTCCAATAATTTGTTTTCTTTTCCTTTATTTCCAACACACATTTCGTTTGTCGCATTTCGTTTGTCGCTTGTCGCAGGCAAGCTCTTACCTTTCCCCACCCTCCTCCGGCCTATCAAAAGCAGTTTCTCACATCAGGGATCCCTGACCTGGCGGGGCAACATTGTTTGCCGATAGATTCTCTGCATAACGTTCCTCTGAGGCTGCATGCAGCACACAATCAACCGCAAGGCCTTGTTTGGGTTCGCAGATGTCCAAGCCTGTAGTATTTGTCAGCGAAGTGTTTTCCTTGCCCTTTTCAGCATTTCCTTCCCAGCCCGGTCCTCATCATTCCTCCGGGGACAGAAACAGTCTTGGAGCGGCGACTTGGAGAGTGATGGGTGGGGCGGCGGGGGGGGGGGGATGTGGGGGCGGGGGGGGGGGAGTTTGTGGACGTTGGGCTTTGTCTCTGCTCCTTGTTTATCCTCTCTCTCCATCTCAAATTACCAGCCACGTTGTCCTGGAATCTCCCATCAACGCTCAGGGATCCACACGGTTCTCCAGAGGCATGGACCTCTTTGGAGTGTGTCGACTCGGGGAGGTAGCGGGTGGAAGCCGTGATTACAAGTGAGATGGTGTGACGAGGAGATTATGTGCCAGCTTCTTTGATGTACGAGACGTGCTTGTATGTGTGCGTCAGGGTGTATCCATGTCCTTCCTCAATAATGTTTTTTTTTTGTTGTTTTTTTTTGTACCATTTGAGCTTTGTCATCAAGCTTTCAACATAACTTTATTACAGTTACGTTGGTGAAAGACAAATTAATAATTTGGTACTAAGGTCAAATGTCAGTCAAAATCGTAAATTTTCATCCAATTGACCTGAAATTTTAAGAATTTGCATATTGGGTCACTGCATTGGTTCGCCAATGAAAAGCTGGAAGCCGATTGTTGTTTTTTATTATAGTTGTTTTTTTTGGAACAAAATGTCAAGGTCGCATAAAGTCATTAATATTCATCCGATTGACTTGAATTTTGAAGAGGATTTTCAGATCAGCGAACTGAATTCAACCACCCACTATTTTTGACATCAAAAGGATTCGCTGCTGCATGCCATTCTACTTTATTTTATTTTATAATTATTATTTTTTGAATACAAAGTCGAGGCTCGGGGAAGTGCTATCAAACAAAACATAATAAAGGGAGCGGGGGAGAGAGAGGGAAGCACACAAGCACAACAACTGAAGAGAACAGGGACATCGGTTGATCTGTGGAAGGGAGAGGGCTGGGGGGGGGGGGGGGGGGGAGGAGGAGGGGGAGTGGGGATAAAACGGTAGAAAAACAAACTGACATGACTTGGACTTTCAAGAAAAAAGTCAGAAATTGAAAAAAGGTGGATTTGGGGTGTATTAACAAGGGTAGATAAGATCAAGGATTTGGATGGGGAGAGACCAGAGATGGTGGTGGACAGATGCTTTAAAGACCTGGAGGGTGGAGAGGGTTTGAAGAGAGTGTGGGAGTTTGTTCCAGAGTTGGGAGAAAAGAGTAATGAAAGAGTGAAGGTGAGGAGAGCGAGTCTTGATTCTGGCAGTTTCACCAGAAGAGGGATGCTGGCAGATCTTGTGCGTCCTGAAGGTATATTTGGGGGACAGAGCACATA
Organism: Myxine glutinosa; assembly: GCF_964187855.1. Classification (NCBI taxonomy): domain Eukaryota; kingdom Metazoa; phylum Chordata; class Myxini; order Myxiniformes; family Myxinidae; genus Myxine; species Myxine glutinosa. The sequence continues at coordinate 92,256,244 of NC_136261.1, forward strand.
CAGAGCAGGGGGAGCTAGGACGGAGAGGAGTCAGTCGAAGACAGGAAGACCTCCAACATGGCTGCAGTGAGGGAGTGAAAGGCCCTCAGAATCAGCTTCAATGCGGGAGATACCAATAATTCCAAAAGCTTTGGTTTCTACAGATTGAAGCTGAGCTATGTGTGAGGCAGGAGCACCAGCCCAGAGGGGAGAGCAGTACTCCATCAAGCTGTGGATGAAAGCTTTGGATGTGGTGAGAAGCTCAGTCGTGCCGAGAAAAAAACTTCGCATGACAGAGGATGCCCAGTCGGCGACTGCCTTTGGAGGCCAGCTTGGAAATGTGTTTTTTTTGAATTGAGGTTCATGTAAGAGCGAACACATTCAACATGAAAACATGCACAGACACATAAAACATACAATGAAGGGAGCGGGAGAGAAGAGAGGGAGACAAAGGGAAGCACACAAGCACAACCACAGAAGAGAACATGGACGCTGGTAGATCTCTGGAAGGGAGAGCGCTGGGGCAGGAGGGAGGAAGTGTACACGGTATAAAGCAAATGAACACGACTAGGAATTTTTGGAAATAAGTTAGGGATTGAAAGAGGTGGATTTGGGGTATGTTAACGTTGGTAGAATAGAACAAGGTTTTGAGTGGGGGAATATAAGAGATGGTGGTGAACAGCTGTTTTAAAGACCTGGAGGGAAGAATGGGATTGAAGAGAGTGTGGGAGTTTGCTGACTTTGGCAGTTTCACCAACAGAGGGTTGCTGGCAGATCTTGTGCATCCTGCATGAATATTAGGGGGACAAAGCACAGACAGAGCAGGGGGAGCAAGGCTGGAGAGGAGTCAATAGAAGACAGAAAGACCACCAACCTGCCTGTGGTGAGCGAGCGATAGGCCCTCAGAATCAGCTTCATCGTGGGAGATACCAATGATTCTGAATGCTTTGGTGTCAACCGCGTGAAGCCGAGCTCGGTGTGACACACGAGCACCAGACCAGAGGAGAGAGCAGTATTCCATTGAGCTGCAGATGAAAGCTTTGTATGTGGTGAGGAGCTCAGACGTGCCCGGAAAGGGCTTCGCACAACTAAGGATGCCCAGATGGCGACTGGCTTTGGAGGCCAGCTTTCAAATGTCATCTTTCATTTTCCCAGGAAAGATCATGGCAGACAGTGAGACCCAAAAGGTTGAGTTACAGAACTTCTTTGAGAGGATTGTTCAGAAAGTGGCTGAGATGGTTGTCCAGATGGTCCTTTCGGAGAGACATCGTGAGTGTGAGATTTTTCAGGATTGAAAGACGTGTTCCACTTGTTTGACCAGTGTGATTTTATCCAGGTCTGCAGGGAGTGCAGAGGCTACTGCCTGCCGATCTGAGGGTTGAGATGTGGAGCGGCAGAGAGTGGAGTCATCAGCAACGTGATGGAGAGGATTTTCCAGAGAGTCGGAGAGATCATTAATGAATACCAAAAAAGCACAGGGCCTTGAGGAACTCCAGCCTGGACAGGAAGGGGAGATGAGAATTCCATTCAGGGCCACATGTTGACTGCGACCGAAGAGGAAGTCCGCAAGCCATGCGTGGGAGTTTCCTTGGATAACATAGGAGGAGCGTTTGGTGAGCAGGGTGGGGTGGCAGACCGTATCGAAGGCACGAGATATGTTAAAGGAGATGACTGATTTCCTGTTTAGCATTGAGGACCTCCATCGATTGTTGAGAAAGCAGAAGCAGAATGTCCAGTGAAGAGTGGCCTGGTCTGAATACAAAATGATGATCAGAGATCAAGCCACTGGAGAAGAGGAAAGATTTAATATCAGAAACGATGATGGATTCCATGACCTTGCTGATGATTGGAAATAGGCTGATTGGTCAGTCGTTGCAGGAATATGTTTTTGCACCTTTTTGTGGAAAGCGGTAATGTTGTCTGATTTCCAAGCAGATGGCAGATGACATGGAGCAAAAGAGAGGGTGAAGAGAACAGAGAGAGGGTGTGATCGCTCAGCAGAGCAGGATTTTGGGGCCCGTGGGATAATGCCCTCTGGTTCAGTTGTGGAATCAGAGTCGAGGTTTGAAAGAAACTTCTCCACATTGTCGGGAGGGAAGGACACAGAATCCAGGAGCAGCTGGGTACAACTGGTTGAGGTGGTTATAGAGAGAGGTTGGTTTGGGACACAATATATTTCGACAAACATAGAGTTGAGGCTTTCATCTTTTTCATGTGCAGTGGCAGGTGTGCAGCCGTTTGAGGCAATAGAGGGGATGGAAGGGGAACAAACACCACAAATACATTTGGCCTGAAGCCACCAGGACTTGGATGAGGGAGACAGGATTGAGAGTTCAGTCTTGAGAGTAGAGATATATTATTTCCTGGATCTCCCGAGGATAAACACACACTTGGTCCGAGCTTTGCTAAAGGAAATTTTGAGAATTTGTTAACGCCAGTAAATTCCAGAATTTTTTTGGATGAATTTTACAATCTTTATTTCATTTAAATTGAATTAAATACTTAAACACTGTTGAACACAAATTGCCTTCTTGTTACTTCCACTAACCTCCAGTTTAGCAGTACCTGGACTTGTTGAAAAGGATGGTGAATAATGGTGATGTAGAAGACTGCTTCAATGGTGCTTAACATCCGGAATTTTTCTTTTTATCAATGTTTAACTTCATTATTATATTTAAATTCCATTCAGGGATTCGATGATGTAACATGTTCTATGAACTCTCAAGATGGTTCTCAATCTCATTTCCCCTCAAAAGACTGACGTTGATTTGTACACAGGTGATGTCTATCCTGTAAATGTGGAAGGCAAACAACACAACAAGGATTCATCTGTCACAGAAGATTCAAAATGTGCTTCTGCAAAGGAAGGTTCAGATGATATTCACATGACAAACGGAAGTGCTTCCTGTTTTGCAACTGGTGAGTGGAAACGTAATAAATTAACATCCAATCTTTTGTGTTGAGAAAATATATAATTTTCGGAAATGTGTTAAATGTTTTGCATTTTGATTTTGTCAAAAAAAAAAATCTCTTATGAGTGTTCTTTGTTTCTGTAGAACAATTCAAAACGAATATGGGACAAAGAAGGTCCAGTCTCTGCTTGACGGTGAAGAAGAATCCATTTTTGAAGAAACAATCACGGGATCAAGACTTGCTTTCCATAAAATACAAGGGCATGTCTGGGCCTCGCAGCACCAATATTAATATGAAATTAAACAAAAACAAAAAGGTTCAAGAAAGGCGAATACGTTATCAGTGTAATGTGTGCAGAATGGATTTTGCTTCGAGTGAAATCAAAATACACATGAGGATCCACACTGGAAAACACCCCCACAAGTGCTCTGTCTGTGATAAAAGTTTCTTGACAAAAAGCAATTCGAAATTACATATGAAGATCCATACAGGAGAGTGTCCACACAAATGGTCGATATGTGATAAAGGTTTCTCTCGAAAAGCTGCTTTGAAATTACATATGAGGATCCAGACAGGAGACCGTCCTTACAAATGCTCGTCATGTGAGAAAGATTTCTCTCATAAAGGCAATTTTAAATTGCACATGAGGGTCCACACAGGAGAGCGACCATACAAATGCTCGATATGTGATAAAGGTTTCTCTCAAAACAGTACATTGAAATTACATATGAGCATCCACACAGGAGAGCGTCCTTACAAATGCTCGATATGCGATAAAGGTTTCTCTCAAAACAGTACATTGAAATTACATATGAGCATCCACACAGGAGAGCGACCATACAAATGCTCGATATGTGATAAAGGTTTCTCTCAAAACAGTACATTGAAATTACATATGAGCATCCACACAGGAGACCGTCCTTACAAATGCTCGATATGCGATAAAGGTTTCTCTCAAAACAGTACATTGAAATTACATATGAGCATCCACACAGGAGAGCGACCATACAAATGCTCGATATGTGATAAAGGTTTCTCTCAAAACAGTACATTGAAATTACATATGAGCATCCACACAGGAGAGCGACCATACAAATGCTCGATATGTGATAAAGGTTTCTCTCAAAACAGTACATTGAAATTACATTTGAGGAGCCATACAGGAGAGCATCCTCACAAATGTTTGATTTGTGATAAAAGTGTCTCTCATAGCAGCGATTTGAAATCACATATGAGGATCCATACAGGAGAGCGTCCTTACAAATGCTCGATATGTGATAAAGGTTTCTCTCAAAACAGTACATTGAAATTACATATGAGCATCCACACAGGAGAGCGTCCTTACAAATGCTCGATATGCGATAAAGGTTTCTCTCAAAACAGTAAATTGAAATTACATATGAGGATCCACACAGGAGAGCGTCCTCACAAATGCTCGATATGTGACAAAGGTTTCTCTCAAAACAGCGATTTGAAATCACATTTGAGGATCCACACAGGAGAGCGACCATACAAATGCTCGATATGTGATAAAGGTTTCTCTCAAAACAGGACATTGAAATTACATTTGAGGAGCCATACAAGAGAGCATCCTCACAAATGTTTGATTTGTGATAAAAGTGTCTCTCATAGCAGCGATTTGAAATCACATATGAGGATCCATACAGGAGAGCGTCCTTACAGCTGCTCGATATGTGATAAAGGTTTCTCTCAAAACAGTACATTGAAATTACATATGAGCATCCACACAGGAGAGCGTCCTTACAAATGCTCGATATGTGATAAAGGTTTCTCTCATAACAGTAAATTGAAATTACATATGAGGATCCACACAGGAGAGCGTCCTCACAAATGCTCGATATGTGACAAAGGTTTCTCGCAAAACAGCGATTTGAAATCACATTTGAGGATCCATACAGGAGAGCGACCTTACATATGCTCGATATGTGATAAAGGTTTCTCTCGTAGCGGCAGTTTGAAATCACATATGAGGATCCATACAGGGGAGCGTCCTTACAAATGCTCGATATGTGATAAAGGTTTCTCGCAAAACAGCGATTTGAAATCACATTTGAGGATCCATACAGGAGAGCGACCTTACAGCTGCTCGATATGTGATAAAGGTTTCTCTCAAAAAGTCCATTTGAAAACACATATGAAAATCCATACAAGAGAGCTGAAATCTGAAATACCTCAATATGAATAATGAGGTTAAGAGGATTTTGAAATTGAAGAAACCTGAAATTGTACCAGTGATAGTCAGAGCAACAGGGAATCCAGATGATCAAGAAAACCCAAACTGAGTCCTTAAAAAGCATTCTGGAGAATATATTGACAAAGAAGCTGCAGGTCAAGGCTGTCAGTTGTTCACTGAGGATTCTAAAAGGAGCGTTTGGAACAAAACAATGAGAATTAAGTTTCTGATCCGAAAAAGAAGGTGGAGATTTTGAGTTCTGGGAGAACTTCCTCCCACCTCCTAGTACTCGCCTATGGAAATAACAACCGAAGAGAGCATCCTTACAAATGTTCTATTTGTGACAAGGATTTCATTTCTAAACGGATCTTGAACTTCCACAGTGCAACCCATGCTGGAGTAAGCGATCCGCAGCAGTTGGCAAGTTATTCAGTGAACCAGTTAGGAGAAAGCTATTGTGAAAGCATACAGGTTTGGGCATGTATCTTGTAAACACAACTTCTCAGAGTACCATCTTTAACCCTTGACAACCAGCCGGCACCCCGGGAGCCACCTTGATGAAAGCCACCTTGATGAAAGCCGTAAGGTTGGCTGTCACCAGAATGTCCACAACAATGACTGCAAACTGGTGTCAGAAGGCAAGAAAAATCTCAAAATGCTAAGCCCATCCGCATCCGCAAACTAAGTTTAAAGAAAATGACAGCTTTAAAAAAAAATTTAAAATTTAGTAATCTCGTTCTCCATATCTATTTATTATAATAGAGCAAACGTATATGGTTCGCTATGTATGTATGTGTGTATGCGTGTGTGTTTATATGCGACGAAAACGTCTTCTTATTCTTCAAATAAAATTACCACCCTTTTAATTAACCCTCTTAATTGTGTTAAAACTGCTGAAACCCCTCAGACCTTTGATGACCCTTTAATTCCCCCAAGACCCTTCAGCCCCTAAAGACCCCAAAGACCCAAAATACCCTTCAAGGCCCTGAGGCTCAAAAAGACCCTGTATACCCAAAGACCCTGAATACCCGAAGCCCCAAAAGACCCCGAAGCCCCAAAAGACCCTGAAGATGCAAAAATACCCAGAAGACCCAAAAAGACCTAAAGACTATGAAGAACCAAAATAACCTTAAGACCCAAAAGCCCCTGAAGCTCCTGAAGACCCAAAAGACACCGAAGACCCTTAAGACCCAAAAGCCTCTGAAGACACCAAAGACCCAAAGTACCCTTAAAGGCCCAGAGGATCCAAAACACCCTGAAGACCCAAATAGCCCTGAAGACTCAAAACACCATGAAACCCAAAATACACCGAAATGGTCAAAGATGCCTACCCCTCTGAAACGGCATGTGGTGAGGAGCGCGGAGCTCGCCGAGTCACGCTAGTTCTCATAATAGAGAATTGTCGAAAAATTGATGCCAAAAACTCAAATGGTAACAGAACTTAATCTCTCAATCTGATCTTTGATCTAATCGTGCTTTCAGGGCCTTCCTCAGGTTGTCATTTTGCAATTATTGTCTCTGTCCTTGCCATGTATCCAGCCAAGTTCCATTTGAGTTTTTTTATTGTGATGAGTGTTTAGGAATTTTGTTTTCTTTCTGATTTTGTTGTTTTTCTTGTCCCTTTTTGGTTATGCTCAGATGGCATCTTTCCATGGAAGTTTGAACATTAATTTTTACTCGATCTTTGCTGTGGTCCATGTTTCATTGCCATGTGTGATATGGGGAGAACACCCTTATTGTAAAATTGTTTTACAGAAGAAGACTCCTGCCTATGTTTTTCATGAAACTTGAATTTGTGAAGGGTTTCTCAATAAAGAGAGGTCCTCAAAGCACAAATGCACTGTCTGTGTTATTGTGAATATGTATTGGCACATTATGATCATTTATCAGTCAGTGCAGAGTTTGGAGTTGTCCATATCTCCGTAAGTGATCCTGACAAACCTTCACCAAACCAGTTGAAAACGTTGCATAACATTTACTATCTTGACATGACTGCACTTCATGCCATCACTGATTGCTGCCAAGCAGCTCGGTTACACAGGTCCAAATGTGGAAGGCCACACAGCTGGATGCTACCACATGTTTCTCACATGCTACCACATGTTGCTACCACATTGCTACCTACTTACCCTCCCATCTACTTTCTGAATAATCCTCTCCAAGAAGTTCTGTCACTCAAGCTTTTGGGTCTCACTATCTGCCATGATCTTTCCTGGGAAAACCACATTTCCAAGCTGGCCTCCAAAGCCAGTCGCCGACTGGGCATACTCCGTCGTGCGAAGTCCTTCCTTGGCACACCTGAGCTCCTCACCACATACAAGGCTTTCATCCGCAGCTCAATGGAGTACTGCTCTCCCCTCTTGGCTGGTGCTCCTGCCTCACACCTAGCTCGTCTTCATGCTGTTGAAACCAAAGCGTTCAGAATCATTGGAATCTCCCGCGATGACGCTATCTCCGAGGGCCTTTCACTTACTCACCGCAGGCAGGTTGGTGGTCTTTCCGTCTTCTACCGACTCCTCTCCGGCCTTGCTCCCCCAGCTCTCTCTGGACTCTGTCCCCCAAATATTCCTACAGGTCGCACAAGATCTGCCTGCAACCCTCTTTTGGTTAAACTGCCAAAATCAAGACTCTCTGCTCACCTTCACTCCTTCATTCCTCTTTTCTCCCGCCTCTGGAACAAACTCCCTCACTCTCTTCAATCCCACTCCTCCCTCCAGGTCTTTAAAACGGCTGTTCACCACCATCTCTTATCTTCCCCAATCCAAAACCTTGATCTTTTCTACCCCTGCTAATTTCACCCCAAATCCACTTTTTTGAGGTGACTTTTGACTTCTTTCCTGGAAGTCCTTGGTGTCTTTGCGTTTTATACCTATCCTGCCTCCCCCCAGGCCCTCTCCCTCCCACACATCTCCTGATGTCCCTGCTCTCAAATGTTGTGTTTGTATGCTTCCTCCCCTTCTCTCCCCATCTTGTCGACCGCTCCCCTTTTTATATACTTTGTTTGCTGGTTTGTTTGATTTGTTTGTTTGATAAATGTTAGCTCTTTCACGAGCCTTGACTCTGTATATTTAAAAAAAAAAAAAAAAAAAACATCAATGGGAATGCATTGTTAATGGAGGAAATCCTTTGAACACAGACGTCCAAAGAAGAGAGGAGGGGAACAAACCCCTCCCCCATCCCCTCCCCAAAAGCTTGAGATTCAAGTCGATGTGGCCACTGACCAGACCAAGCAGTAAGAATTATTCCAAAAAAAAAATTCCCAAAACAGATCCTTGCAACTACAGACCAATCAGTCTGCTCCCAATCATCAGCAAGGTCATGGAATCCATCATCACTTCTGACATTAAATCCTTCCTCTTCTCCAATGGTTTGATCTCTGATCATCAATATGGATTCAGACCAGGCCACTGTTCTCTGGACATGCTGCATCTGCTGTCTCAATGGATGGAGATCCTCAATGCCAAACAGGAAATAAGAGCCGTCTCCCTTGACATATCTCTTGTCTTCGATACGGTCTGGTACTCCGCCCTGCTCAGCAAACTCTCCTCTGATGGTATCCATGGAAATCTCCACGCATGGCTCACGGATTTTCTTCTGTCATATTAAACGTGGGGATTGTCGAAGATTAACCACTTCAAAATAGGTTCAAAAGTACAATCTATTCGTAACACAGTGACAGCATCCAATAATAATAAAATAATATCGTGCGCATGAGACGAAATAACAGTTCGCCGAGCAAAGCATGAAGCAATTTATTCTGCCTCCTGCTTGTGGAACCCGATTTAAATACTCTCTACTTCAAAGGCTGATGTGATGAAGAGACATAGCTACATGGCCTTGTCGGGGCTGTGATCTTGATGATGAGGAGTGAAACACAGAAGGGACATTCAAGTCTCGACAGCAAGAAGATTAATGTACTAGAGAAAACATTTGAGATGCTAAAGCACATTTTACTTGAGATCTGTAACATACTGTGATGTCATATCCTTTTTCCGGGCTCCGCCACCGGTTGGGCGCCCTGAGGGCTTTTTCCTGTATGTCACATCCAGGAATAAACCGCTGTTTGGACGCTTGCTTTGTGTCTCTGAATCACATCACCCTGCCATGTGACCAGATCCTCAGCTCTTATTGGTATACGTTTGATGGAACATACATACAGACGGACAAACACTGTTCCAGATGGCTTTGCCCTATGGACTATGCTGTAAAAAGTTTCACTGTCTCCCCTTCTGGCCAGCACTGTTCTTGGTCAGTTTGTCACAGTGTGGGTCTTTTGTTTGCAAGTGGATGAGCACGAGCATCAGGCATATTTGTTGTTCTCCCATGAAGAAATTGCGTATGGCGACAGCCAGTACACATGGAAACTGGTCCCTCCTCTCGATTCTGCACATTCTCGTTCGCTGTACAGTCACGTGAAAAAGTAAGCACACCCCATGTAAAGTTTTGACTTTTTCAACATATTTCAACATACAGCTATTTGATCTTCATTTCAACAATACTGATAGATAAAGGTGATATAATATAACAAATATCATGAAACATTTACATTTCGTAGTCCATTGTATAATTTAAATAAACATAAATGCAAATTTCGCATGTGGAAAAAGTAACACCCAAACATTTATCACTACTTCAAATACCTAAAATTTGAATCAGGTGCACCAGCTCAGGTGCAAATTATGAGAACATCGTTAGAGAGGATCTTGGAGGAACCTGTCTTATTTAAACCTCAGACATTTATTTTGGTTTGCTCTTTGTTGTTGAAGTGTGCGGCGTCACCATGCCTAGATCAAAAGAGCTCTGAGGCCTTCAGAAAGAAGGTTACAGATGCCTACGAATCTGGGAAGGCATTTAAAAAGATCTCCAAACAATTTGAAATCAATCATTCGACTGTCCGGAAGATCATCTACAAGTGGAGAAGATTCCAAACAACTGCCAACTTGTCCAGGCCAGGCCGCCCTCGCAAGTTCAGCCCGAGAGCAGACCGCAAGATGCTGAAAGAAGTCTCAAAGAACCCCAGCATGTCATCACGGGACCTACAGGTAGCTCTTGCCACTGTTGATGTCAAAGTGCAAGAGTCTACCATTAGAAAGAGGCTGCACAAGTTTGATCTACATGGGAGGTGTGCCAGGAGGAAACCTTTGCTGTCCAGAAAGAACATCAGGGCAAAACTAAAGTTTGCCAATGAACACCTCGGGAAAGACCAGCACTTCTGCAACAATGTGCTCTGGACAGATGAGTCAAAGGTAGAGCTATTTGGCCACAGTACCAGAAGACATGTTTGGGGAAAACCAAAGACAGCATTTGACCACAAGAACCTGATACCAACTGTAAAGCATGGTGGTGGAAATATTATGGTTTGGGGCAGCTTTGCTGCATCAGGACCTGGGCAGCTCACCATCATATAATCCACTATGAATTCTTCATTGTACCAGAGGGTGCTTGAGTATAATGTGAGGCAATCTGTCGGAAAGTTGAAGCTCAACCGAAGGTGGACCCTGCAACATGACAATGACCCTGAACATACCAGTAAATCCACCAAGGAATGGTTGAAAAGAAAGAAATGGAAGATTCTGGAATGGCCAAGTCAAAGCCCGGATCTAAATCCCATCGAGATGTTGTGGGGGGATTTGAAACGAGCTGTGCATGCAAGAAACCCCTCAAACATCGCACAGCTGAAAGAATTCTGCATGGGGGAGTGGGCAAAAATTTCTCCCAGTCGGTCAGAGACTGGTAGACAGTTATAAGAAACGCCTACTTGAGGTTGTTTCTGCCAAAGGGTGGCAATACCACCTATGAGAGCCAAGGGTGTACTTACTTTTTCCACATGCGAAATTTGCATTTATGTTTATTTAAATTATACAATGGACTACAAAATGTAAATGTTTCATGATATTTGTTGTATTATATCACCTTTATCTATCAATATTGTTGAAATTAAGATCAAATAGCTGTATGTTGAAATATGTTGAAAAAGTCAAAACTTTACATGGGGTGCACTTACTTTTCACGTGACTGTATATATTCTTGGGAAAAATGGCAGGGGCAAAGAAAAGGCCTCTCTCTCCATATTGTATGTGCTACGTGGCAAAGTTGAGAAAAGAAAGAACATTCCATAGTTTGTCGAAAACGCCAAACAATAGAAAATAAGTTACATTCAAAAAATCTCGTGTGCATGCTAGGCTTTCCTTTTTCTTAGGAGGAACCAACACTGCTCTAGAAAAGTTCATATAAATTGGCGCCCACATGTACAGGTTAAAACCCATCAGTACGTAAAGTTTTCTGTGTACCTTGAAAACGAAAACGCATCAGATAATGTGTATGTGTGTGATAAATTTGTTAAAAAAATTTATAAATTTAGTATGTTAGTATGTACTATGTACCAACCAATTTCAGACATGTTGGGTGTGATGTATTCTATGGGACAAGTGTTGGACGAGCGCGATGTGTGCACACATAGGCAACAATTGGATTAGATGAAAGAATTGTAGTGTGCAGAGCGGCCTGTTTTACCAATCCCTTTTGGACCATAATTGCACATTATATAAACTTGCAAGTGTTGACATTGCAGACATATTGGACAAACGTGATATGTTGATGATGAACACTGATAATAAGTAGAGATGATGGATGAATTGTATATGGACACCTACTCTGCAATAGAACAGAAAATGTATATTATGTTTGGCATTTCAATTTTTTTTTTTTTTTTTTACTGAAAAAGACCATGATGAGGTCCCTTTGAAACCAGGAGACTGCAACTGCATTGAAAATACATTTACTTTTTCATATAGCTGTATGAATCAAATTGGCACCCCTTTACATGAACTTTTTTAGTGCAGTGCTTGGTTCCTCTGAAGAAAAAAGGGAGTCCAGCATGCACACAAGATTTATTGAATCTCCCTTCTTTTCTATTGTTTGACATTTCCGACAAGCTATGGAATGTGGCTTCATTTGTGTAGTTTACCACATGGCACATACCATATAAAGGGGTCTTTTCTGTGCTCCTGCCATTTTTCCCAAGAATTGTTGTGTAGATCATGCTCAATAAATTTAAAACTGATCGGACAAAGCGTTGTACTTGTGAAATTATGACGTCATAATTAAGGCACCAATGATATCATCATTAACACTTATTCTCCATGTTGAGTTATTTACAATGAGCCATGTTTAAATTTTTCCCATTGAGCGGTTTTGGAGATATAGAGGTGCAACGTTTTTTGTTTTTTTCCAAGATGGCGACTTGTACTACGTGACCTTTGACGTCATACTTATTAAAAAATGATATTGAAGGAGGCAATCTTATGATGAAAATTTCCTGTTCTTCGGACCAACAGTGGCAGAGAAACAAAATTAATACTGAGCGGATCAAGCATTATACTTGTTGAATTATGACGTCACAATGAAGGCACTGATGACATTGTGGCGGGCACAAGGGGCAATAATTCCATGCACCAGTGGGTGGCGCGAGCGCCCAGGCGGGGACCGAAGGGACATGCCCCGCCCTTCGACCGATCGGCCACGCCCGGGGACTAGGCGTGGCTTCGGCACATATATGCGGGCTCTAGGCTCGAGCCCGCCCAGTGCTGCAGTTCGAGCTTTCGAAATAAAGACTTTTGTTTTAACAAACGCGTTGTGGCCTACCTCTTTGGCAAGCAGGTTGTGTGTGCGCAGCACCACACTTCACTGGTGACCCCGATTGGTTCAGCCGTTGCTGACCACCGAACGCGCCATGGCCACCAACGCCGTCGCAGCAAAACTCCCAGAGTTTTGGGAAGCACAGGCCGACGTGTGGTTCGTGCAGGCCGAAGCTCAATTTTAGCTTCGAGGCATAACGGCGGACGAGACCCGTTACTACCACGTGGTCGCCGCCCTCGGGCTCGGCACTGCCACCCAATTCATGTCCATCCTGCGGCGCCCGCCGGCCGACCACAAGTACGAGGCGCTCAAACGTCTCCTCATCGCCACGTTCGGCCTCACGAAGATCGAACAGGCCGACCGCCTCCTGGACCTTCCTGAACTCGGCAACACACGACCATCCGTGCGGATGGATTTTATGCTGTCGCTGCTGGGTGACCAAGCCCCGGATTTCTTATTCCGGGCGCTTTTCCTGCGCCAGCTACCTCTACAGGTTCGCCTTGCGCTGGCCGGTTTCAAGATAAAGGAGCCCCGCGCCCTGGCCATAGAGGCCGACAAGTTTTTCGCAGCCTGCGACACGCGGTCGAGTTACGGTGCTGCCGTAGTGGATCCCGGGGCAGAGGCTACAGCGTCCCTCGTGGCCGCTTCCGGGCCCCGCCCACCACCACCGCTGCCGAGAACACCGCGGCTGCTGCGGCCGCCGCCGCCCCCGCCGCCGCAAACCTGGTGTATTACCACGCCAGGTTCGGCCACAAGGCTAAGACGTGTCGCCCGCCATGCTCTTTTGAAAAGTCGGGGAAATGACCGGGCCGGCGCTCATTAGCGGCCCTGAGCGTCGGCCATTCCGGCAGCCTCCTGTTCATTACGGAGACCTTGTCCAGGCGCCGTTTCCTCTGCGATACAGGAGCGCAGGTAAGCGTCCTCCCCGCCTCCACGTCCGACAAGCGAACCGCGGGCCGGGGCCCCGCGTTGCTTGCCGCCAACGGTACACCCATCCGCACATTCCGGAAGCGCTTCCTCTCCCTGCGGTTCAGAGGGCAGCGCTTTCAATGGTCGTTCGTGACCGCCAGCATGCCAATGGCATTGCTTGGTGCGGACTTCCTATGTGCGAATGGGTTGTTGGTCGACGTGTAGCGCAGACGGCTCGTCCAGGCCGAAACCTTTAGCTCGCTCGCTTGTTCACTGAGCGGCTCGTTGAGCGGCTCACTGAGCGGCATTCGCATTCGCATTCGCAGGCGCAAAGCTGGCTCTGGCCGACGCCACCATGCTGGCACACCCGGCGCCCGATGCACCGATCGCCCTCACCACCGACGCGTCGGACTACGCGGTGGGCATGGTGCACAAGCAATGGGTGCGTGGTGCTTGGCAACCGCTGGCGTTTTTTAGCCGGCAGCTTCGCCCGCACGAACGCCGCTTTTGCACCTTCGACCGCGAGTTGCTCGGGCTCCACCTGGCGGTCCGACACTTCTGCCACCTGCTGGAGGGCCGCCCGTTCATGGCCTTCGTTGACCACAAGCCCCTTGTGTTCGCGATGGCCAAGGTCGCCGAGCCATGGTCGGCATGGCAGCAACGCCACGTCTCTGGCATGTCCGAGTACACGACGGACATCCGTCACGTGGCGGGTAAGGACAACCCGGTGGCGGATTGCCTTTCCCGGTCCGTCGTGCACGCGGTCCACCTCGGGGTCGACTATGCCCGGATGGCGGAGGCCCAGACCGCCGACCCCGGCGTCCAGGCCTTGCGGACCGCCGTCACGGGCCTCCGCGTCACCGAGGTGCCGTTCGACGCCGCGGGCACGGCCCTCCTATGTGACGTCTCCCTCGGCCGGCCTCGCCCCATCGTGCCCGCTGGCTGGCAGCGCCCAGTGTTCGACGCCATCCACGGCCTGTCCCACCCTGGCACGAAGGCATCCCAGAAACTCGTCGGGGCGAAGTTCGTCTGGCATGGCCTCAGGAAGGACGTCCGCAACTTGGCCAGGACGTGCCTCGCATGCCAGCGCGCAAAGGTCCACCGCCACACCCAGGCACCGTTGGCCCCGTTTACGGTGCCCGAGCGTCGGTTCGACCACGTGCACGTCGACTTGGTGGGACCTCTGCCCCCCTCGTGGGGGTTCACCCACCTCCTCACCATGGTCGACAGCACCACACGGTGGCCGGAGGCCATCCCATTGGCGGCGACGTCTGCGGCTGACGTGGCGCAAGCCTTTATCGCCACTTGGGTTGCCCGGTTCGGTGCCCCCTCGGACATCTCGTCCAACCGCGGCCCCCAGTTCACCTCGGAGCTCTGGGCCGCGGTGGCGCAAGGGCTCGGGGTGAAACTACACCGCACCACGGCCTACCAGCCCCAGGCCAATGGCCTGTGCGAGCGCTTTCATCGCTCCAAGAAGGCCACGCTCCAGGCCAGCCTCCGCGACGGCGGCTGGGTCGACAAACTCCCCCGGGTCCTGCTGGGCCTCAGGACGGCGCCCAAGGACGACCTGCGCGCGTCCTCGCTGGAGCTGGTCTTCGGGCAACCACTGCGGGTACCGGGTGAATTTATCCCCAACTCCACGGCTCCTTGGTCCACGGCGCAACAGCGCCCCGCCCTTCAGGAGACCGCCCGGAGGTTCGCCCTGGTGCCAACGGCACACCATGGTTGCCCGCCTTCCCACATCGCCCCGGAGCTTCGCATGGCAAAGTACGTGTTCATCCGGCACGACGCCCACCGGGCACCGCTACGGCGCCCGTACGACGGGCCCTTCCGCGTGCTGGAGACCGGGGGCAAATTTTTCACCATCGACATCGGCGGTGCCCCGGATCGCATTTCCGTGGACCGCCTCAAGCCGGCCCACCTCGATCCGGACCACCCCCCACCAGCAGCTCTGCCTCCGCGTCGAGGCCGCCCCCCGGCGGTCGGACCCCCGGCACCCGCCGGCCCGCTACCCCCCAGCCCTGCACCCATCGCCAGGGGGCGTTTCGGCCGGGTCATCCGGTTTCCCCGCAAACTCACCCTTCAGGTGCGCGGGAATTCTGGGGGGCGCGTGTGGCGGGCACAAGGGGCAATAATTCCGTGCACCAGTGGGTGGCGCAAACGCCCAGGCGGGGACCGAAGGGACATGCCCCGCCCTTCGACCGATCGGCCACGCCCGGGGACTAGGCACATATATGCGGGCTCTAAGCTCGAGCCTGCCCAGTGCTGCAGTTCGAGCTTTCGAAATAAAGACTTGTTTTCACAAACGCGTTGTGGCCTACCTCTTTGGCAAGCAAGTTGTGTGTGCACAGCACCACACTTCAACATGATCATTAACATATAGTATTGCCCATTGGGAGTACTTGACAATGAGCCATGTTTAAATATTTTCCATTGAGCGGTGTGAGAGATATAGAGGGTCAAGTTTAGTGTTGTACATTATATATATATATTTTTTGTAAAACATTCGAATGCAAGGAGGGAATAACTCTCCGGATATGACATAACAGATTACCGCTCCTCGGACAGGAAGTGCTTGACCGGGTGCCAGTTGGACGGTGACTGTGAGGCAATTCAAAGAAAAGGTGGATTAATTCGATGTTTTGCGAACTGTTTATGGTAAGAGTTTCGTTTTTACCTTGTTGTAAATACCAAACGAGTAGAGATACTGTTGAAGGAAAAACTCAAGAATACATTCAATTTCAAGTTCGACCCTCACAAGATTGAACCATTTATTACAAGCTGAACCATGTGCACATAAACAGGAGATGCAAATCACAATGGAAATTCTGATCTGTTCTGACTGCGTCTCTCAGCGCAGACTTTATGCAGGATCATGACTTCGCAGTTGGGAGGGAAAAGAAACACAGGTAAGCCCATCTCCCCTA
The DNA here is from genome assembly GCF_964187855.1 of Myxine glutinosa. Lineage (NCBI taxonomy): Eukaryota > Metazoa > Chordata > Myxini > Myxiniformes > Myxinidae > Myxine > Myxine glutinosa. The sequence goes on from NC_136261.1 coordinate 92,272,804, forward strand.
GGTCACGTGAGCAAAACCATTCATTCCCATAGGTGGGGGGGACACGTCGTCTCCCTAAAATTGTAATTTAGAAACAGTTTATTGTGTCTTACTGTGATGTAGATAACCTGGATAGAGTTGACAATGTTTGTTCCAGACCACACACAGTTGATTTGACCACCTGGAACAGGTACAATGAAACGCAGCTTGTTTAGCCAAAGACAAACAATCATTGCCAATGCTTTGTATTGTCTCAATGGAGATTATAATTACCAGGTACAATGAAAATATTAAACCGGTTTTAAAACTTCCTTACAGGGTCAGACAACCTGGCCCCAGCTGTATCATATTGTTTATCTCAAAAACTCCTCTTTACATCAATAACATTCACAAACTTATTTATTTTAACTCAATATAAACATTTATCTCGATATATGAGTATTTTTTTAAGGCACAAACGTAACGAGATTTCCCTGTGTCGTTATTTGACATCGTACAGATGAATCAATCCATTTAATATCTTTACAAATGAACCGAATGGTTTAAACATGACATTGTTTGATATTATTTCCATGGATGGATGATCGTTATTCAGTGATTTATTACCCTCGCTTGAGGAGAGGGTAATCCGTTTGAGTCTGTTTGTCTGCCTGTCTGTCTGTCTGTTTGTCTGTTTATTTGTCTGCACAGAATAAATATGATCTTCTCTGCAACCGTTGGTCATATTGACAATAAATTTTCACCACAGGTGCAACTCCACCTGTATAATTTTTAATTATAATTACAACGTCATAGGTCACGTGGTATAGGCGCCATCTCTGGGAAAACTGCACCTCCACATCTCCGAAAGCGCTTCATAGAAAAACATGAGACCAGGCTCATTGTAAATAACTCTCCATGGGGAATAAAATATGTTTATGATGTCATAGATTCCTCCATTATGACGTCATAATTCGTCAAGTACAAAATTTCATTCGGTCAAGATGAAATTTCTTGAGCGTCATCGATGGATAAATTGGTGGAGAAAAAAATATATAATGATGACGTCATCGGTCACGTGGTTCGACCGTCATATATGTTTTAACACAAAAGCTTTAAAAACACGTCATGGCGAAGGTCTGCAATCTCTGATTGCTCTTTCTAGTTTGTCGTTGTTCTCGCATCGTGTTGAAATGTAATTTAGTCATGGGGACGTGTCGGCCAAAGTGTACCAACACTATGTTGCAGGTGTCCTGCCGAGCATCACTTGGGATGTGAAATGGTTATCAATTTACAAGATAACTACAGCAGTTTCAAACACGTAGATGTTAAACCAGATCACCTGTTATCATGCTGCAATCACCGTAATTGTGTTTAAGATGCCATGTTCATGCCGAATGTATCAGTAATATAAACTACATGATAGATTATTAAGACTGCAAACCACTTGCTGTAAGCTGCCACTGAGGTTTGTCCCTTTCGTACATTGTTATTCCCGATATACATTGTAGTATTTATGGAATGAAGTAACATTACACATCAAATTGTGGGAATACCTGACACTCCGTTTTTTATGCACTTGTTTTACCTCGAGAATCGAAATCAAATGTTTGTAGTTAAACCAATATGAGTGATAAAGCATCACTGTGGATGTGTCAGTGAGGAGTAGTTTTGGCTTCGTGTGCATAACAGGTAAGAAACGCTGTTTGTCGTGTGGTTTATACAACAACAACAACAACAACAACAACAGGCATTTTAAGGCCATTTTCCCTGCAAGAGCAGGGGTTAGCCTTGCGGTCCCCATGACAATCTTCTCCATTTTGCCCTATTTTCTGCATCTCCCCTTGTTAACCCCCTTTCCCGCATTTCTTCTTCGACCATCTTTGGCCAAGTCTTTCTCGGTCTTCCCCGTCCTCTACTTCCTTCTACATTCATTTCCATCACTCTTCTCAACCAGTCATTTTCATCCTTCCTCAACACATGACCAACCCATCTCAACCTGCTCCTCTTCACGGCATCCATCACAGGCTCTATTCCCATCATCTTTTGCAATTCATCATTTGTCTTCCTCTCTCTCAACGATACTCCGCACATCCACCAAACCATTCGCATTTCCACCCTTTCCAGCCTTCGTTGCTGCTCTACGTTCATTACCCATGTCTCGCTCCCATAAATCATAACACTTCTCACACATGCAGCATACACCTTCCCTTCAGCTTCAACGACACTCCCCTCCTCGTCAGCACAACACTCAGTTCCCGAAACTTATTCCATGCACATCTCACTCGAGCAACCGTTGCCGAGTCTGATCCACCTTCTCCATTCAGCATGTCTCCGAGGTAACAAAATGTTTTCACACCTTCCAGCTTCACACCGTCTCCAAGATCCAACTCAACATTTCCTCCATCTGCAGCTCCCTCTGTGCACACCTTACACTTGAATGTAGCTGCCACATTGGTTAAACTGGTTTATACAGGTTGATATCCATTATCCACACTACATAACAGATAAGGTGTGTGTGCGTGTGTGTGTGTGTGTTGTAAATTCTACATCTGTATCAAAATGAGGAAGTGCCCCAAAACCGAAACGAATTCACCTCAAACCGGGAATGACCCGACCACAAACCGGAAGTGAGTTAATGAATTATTTTCTCAAATTTTCATATTTTACAATTTTCATATTTTACGATTTTCCGAAAAATAACAAAAATTTATTTTCAAAATTTCTGATGTCATTTTTCCAAATTTTCATGATTTTCTCAATTTTCCAAAATTTCTAAAATAATTACAACAACCAATTTTTTAACCAAATGGTTAAAAAAATATTTTGCGAACATTTAATTATTGTCAGCTTGTGAACGTTTACAAACATTTGTGACGGTGAATGAGAGCTCCCATGGTGTGGACAAACAAGGAACCTCATCGCAATCCGAGATCCACGTGGTCGGTAGACCCGCCAGTAGTGTATATATGTTGCTTCTGGGACACTCTCATTTTCCCATTGACTTACATGTTAATTTTTCCCCTCCCTCATTGCCCCTAAACACCTCTATTTCTCTCACCCTGTTCTTTACGAACCTTCTAACCTTTTGACATGTTATCCTTATTCATTAGACCACTTAAACAATGGTCCTTCTGTGTGAACCTGTGATCCTTCTGACCTTATGGACCTTTTAACCTTTTACTCTTAATATCATCTGGTGAATCATCTTTGGCCCACTCAAACAACGACCCTACAAATATTTGTTTATGCGTGGGAAATAATTTAATTCTCCTACAACTCTCCTCACCGTCTAATACATTAACAAAAAATATGTTTGAGTTTGGTTCTTTATCAAGATATTTTAACTGAGCTAAAATAAAATGATAAACCTCCCTCAATGTTATTGTCTGAGCGCCTCCAGTGCCGCCCACTTTTTGGTAAACCCCGCCCACTTTTTGGTAAGCTCCGCCCACATTTTTACTCGGTCCCGCCCACTTTTTGCTAGGCTCCGCCCACTTTTGCTAAGCCCCGCCCACTTCTGATAAGCCCCACCCATTTTGTTAAGTCCCACCCACTTTATAAACTCTTCAGCATTGTATCATTTCCAGGTAATACATTACATCATTTTCAGGGAATTTCCATCACATCATTTCCAGTTAAGACACGCCCAGGTTTGCCCAGGGAATTTCCACAGGAAATGACACACACCCAGCCCTTCTTATAAAAGGCACCGACCACACAGGCTTTTTCAAACACGCTTTCTGCTTCACTTGAGAATGGACTACTATGCCGAAATGGAATGGGATAACTTTGCTATTCCTTGGAGTCCTACTACCTGTGTAGAACTCAACCTTCAGATTGATGAACTGGACTCGAACCTCTTATCAATGGAGGTAAGTTTGTTTATTTATTTATTTATTTATTTATTTAATTTTTTTTTTTTTTTTTTTTAAATTTTTTTTTTTTGTTAGATGAGACTCGTGTAAGAGTTAACAAAGTTTATTTTAATATTCATAGAGCTTGATTTATACAAATAAAAATATTGTATTAAATTAATACATTGTTATTTTCTTTCACAGGAAATTGTATCTGAGATACGAAATGAAAATTCTGCTTTTAACACAACTTGGGATGAAGTTATTTTTTTGTTTGAAGACTTTTTGAACAACCAAGACCCCCAGAACGAGTTCTACCTTGATGATCCAGCCAAAGAGTTATACCTTGTAGATCCACAAAATCCTGAAAAAGAGTTTTACCATGATGATACTTGTTGTGAGTTATCAAAACAAAACCCACTGAACAAGTTCTACCTTGATGAGTCAGAATACAAGTCATACATTGGAGACCCACACATTTCTGAAAATTGGGAAACGGGAATTCTCCCTGATGGTCCGCAGTTATACTATGTGAGACACATCATAGAAACCCTAAAAAATTGGGCAAGGAGAGTTCTCCCTGATGGTCCGCAGTTATACTATGTGAGACACATCATAGAAACCCTAAAAAATTGGGAAACGGGAATTCTCCCTGATGGTCCGCAGTTATACTATGTGAGACACATCATAGAAACCCTAAAAAATTGGGCAAGGAGAGTTCTCCCTGATGGTCCGCAGTTATACTATGTGAGACACATCATAGAAACCCTAAAAAATTGGGAAACGGGAATTCTCCCTGATGGTCCGCAGTTATACTATGTGAGACACATCATAGAAACCCTAAAAAATTGGGCAAGGAGAGTTCTCCCTGATGGTCCGCAGTTATACTATGTGAGACACATCATAGAAACCCTAAAAAATTGGGAAAGGGAAGTTTTCCCTGATGGTCCGCAGTTATACTATGTGAGACTTATCACGGAAACCCCCAATATTTCTGAAAATTGTGGTTCTACCTTGGAGACTTGGAAAGATGGTTATATTTTTGGAGACTCGGAATGGGGGTTTTGTTTTGATGACTCGGAATGTGATACCTATCTTGGAGGCTCAACAGGAATGTGGTTATACCTTGGGAACTTGGAAAGTTGGTTTTATTTTGGAGACTCTACCTGTGGGGTTCCTCTTGGAGACTCTTTGGATTCTAAAGCAATGAACAATGTTCTTTATTTAATGACGCTTGATTTAAGCAATATCAAGAAAGTTCGAGGAAGAAAATGCTGGAAAATTCTTTCTTCCCATTTCTACTTCTTCAAACTTGAAAGCCTTGAAAGACAGAATTGGAAGAAGAGGAAAAAAAAAAAAAAGAAATACGTATTTAAAAAAAGAAGAAAAGAAAGATTATGTTAGGGTTTGGGTGGGATTTTGAATGTGAGGGTTAGGGATGGGGTTGGGTTAGGGATGGGGTTGGGTTAGGGTTGGGATTTTGAATGTGAGGGTTAGGGTTGGGGTTGGGTTAGGGATGGGATTGGGTTAGGGTTGGGATTTTGAATGTGAGGGTTAGGGATGGGTTGGGTTAGGGATGGGGTTGGGTTAGGGTTGGGTTAGGGATGGGGTTGGGTTAGGGATGGGATTGGGTATGGGAGTTGGGTTGGGTTAGGGATGGGGTTGGGTTAGGGATGGGGTTGGGTTAGGAATGGGTTGGGTTAGGGATGGGGTTGGGTTAGGGATGGGTTTGGGTTAGGGATGGGTTAGGGATGGGGTTGGGTTAGGGATGGGGTTGGGTTAGGGTTTGTATATTATTATGACTCACTCACACATACACACACACAAAAGTTAAGCCCCAACTGGAAAGTTGAGGGATTCTGTGTTTGGGGTTCACAGATTTAAAAACGTATCCCCATTATACACACACAAAAGTTAAGCCCCAACTGAAACGTTGAGGGATTCTGTGTTTGGGGTTCACAGATTTAAAAACGTATCCCCATTATACACACACAAAAGTTAAGCCCCAACTGAAACGTTGTGGGATTCTGTGTTTGGGGTTCACAGATTTAAAAATGTATCCCCATTATACACACACAAAAGTTAAGCCCCAACTAAAAAGTTGTGGGATTCTGTGTTTGGGGTTCACAGATTTAAAAACGTATCCCCATTATACACACACAAAAGTTAAGACCCAACTAAAAAGTTGTGGGATTCTGTGTTTGGGGTTCACAGATTTAAAAACGTATCCCCATTACATTTTATTTATTTATTTATTATTTTCAAGGGTATTAACTGCTTACTTGTGTTTTTTGTAATTCGTGTGAGTAAAATGAACCCAAGATTTCTTCTCCATTTAAATCATATAATTTGTAGGTCCAAGGGACTGTATCCATTACATCAATGATATTAAATAATTCACGAGTCCATTTTTGTGTATAACCTTTCTCAAAATGACTTTTCCATTTGTATATTCTTACAATATCACCAACTTTAAACTTGGGCTTTCTCAAATTAATCTCCTTTTCATATTCTAATTTTGTAAATGTTTCTGATGGTTTTGATTTTGTTGATGAATGAACTGTATTATTGTAATTATCTACAATATCCTGAATTAAATACACCCATTTTTGAGAACCGAGTTGTGTGAATTTTTTAAATAATTTCTCTTTTAAAGTACGATTAAAACGCTCAATAACAACTGCCTTTCCTTCATTAAAGGTGCTGTATAATTTAATACCCTTCCCCTTAAGAAATTTCATGAATATTTTGTTATAGAACTCTGTTCCCTCATCAGTCCATAACTTCTTTGGTTTCCTTTTATCCCGATCAAATATTAGCTTAAAGGCTAACATTAAAGTATCACCCCTTTTATTTTTTAAAGGGACAACCCAGGCAAATCTACTCCTCAAATCAATAACGGTTAAAGCATACCTGTATCCCCTGTCATTATTCAATTCAATTAAATCAGCGGACCATATGTGGTCGGTGTATTTAGAATAAACCTTCCTTCTTTTAAACTTTGTGATTTTAGGTTTGTGTAATTCTTCAGCCAAAAGCTCCTCAGTCTTGATGACATCATTAGAGCCTAATAGTTTTTTGAGGAATAACCAAGACCAAGTTTCAATTTAGCATTTATCAAATTTCTCACAATAAACCTATCAACTTTCTCTCTCAACGTTGGATTTTGTATCAAAGACAAATTATACAACATTTCGCTGTCGGCTTTATGTTTTTCAGTCAACGTAGTGGTTTTCCCATAAGCAATATCATGCTTCATACACACTTCGTCAACCCTATTTGTAGGTTTAGACCAAGGTTTAGGATTGTCAGCCTCATCTAATCTTTTATCCAAGTTTGTTCCTGGACCACAGAAAGAATACCCTGGAAGGTGTAATTCCCCTGGAATTCCAGTTGTTGTAAATTTACTTCCTGACAGAAACTTTTGTATGTCTCCTCCTCTTTTAGGAGAGATGAATTGGCACTTTTTAGAGCCACACACTTGACATATTCCTTTTTGATAAACTCTATTATTTTTAGCTTTAACATAAGAGATATTTTTAGATTTAGTTTTCTTTTTACATTTGAGACAATAACTCATATTTATTTATCAGAAAAATTCCGACAGAGTATCAAAACCTTTTTGGTTTTCAACATATACATTTCAATCTTTATTTTTAAAACATAAAGAATCCTAAGGAATGCCTTCACTCTCTCCTCCATTTATTTACAAATAAAAACTAACTAAAGTCAATGACACCAACATCATCAATCACATAATCTTTTCCTTCTTCTTCTTCTTCTTCACCACTTTCTCGTTTAAATCTCCTCCCTGAAATTGAAGACATTGACGTTATTTTTGAAACCATTATCTTCATAAGAGTTGTTAATTCTTTAATTTCCTCTTCGGTGTGTTGAGATTGATTTATTTGCTGTAATACACTCAATCTTTTACGAATCTCACTGATTTCCATCTTTTTATATTTTTCCTCCCTCTCTCTTTGCTCCCTTTCCTCCCTCTCCTCCTTCTCCTTTTTCTCCCTCTCCTCCTCCTTTTTCTCCCTTTCCTCCTTCTCCTTTTTCTCTCTTTCCTCCTTCTCTTCTTTAACTCCTTCCTCATTTATCTTAGCAATTTTTGATATCAATATTTTCACAGCATTCATTCTTTCTTTATTTTCCTCTTCGGTGAGTTGAGATTGATCTTCTTGCTGTAATACATCCACTCTTTTTTGAATCGCTCTGATTTCCATCTCCCTCTCCTCCCTCTCTCTTTGTTCCCTCTCCTCCTTCTCTCTTTTCTCTCTTTTCTCCTTCTCTTCTTCAACTCCTTCCTCATCCCTTGCTACCCTTGAGTTTAAACCCCAAAGAATATTATACATATACTCATCTGGATTTTGAGATATTCTTGTATCTATAATTATTTTTCTCATAATAGGATACCAATAAGATTTGTTGACGATTTCTAAAAGAGTTTTATATTTCATAACTTTGAGAAGTTCATTTTTATTTAATACTTTAAACAAGTCTCTATTTGTGGGTTTAACAATATCAGTATAAGGGCAGTTTTTTATGACAAAATTCCCATGTATATGCTCCAAATCATAAGGTATGTAATACCGAGCACCCTTTTCTTGTAGGTATCCTTGAATACAAAAATTATAATTCTCTTGTAGTCTTCTTCCTGCCATTTATGTATCAGAAATATATGTGAGATTAATATTATGACAGGTAATACCACCCCATCTTCCCACTACCAAATCGGTTTGTATTCCTCGGCTTTCTATCCTTATCTCATGACCTTCCTTCTTTGTCATGCTAACCATCGCTATACTATCATATATTTTTCTTTGCTTAAAACCATGTATTTGTTGTTTATTAATTGTACTTCCACATAAATCCATATCCTCACCAAGTGGATAATATTCTTCTTTACGAGACTGATTCAAATCATGTAGGTCTTCTATGTTTATTGAAAAAGACCAATTATACCCTAAATCAGGCATATCGTACCCCCATTTATTAATTCGCCTATTAACTATATGTCCTTCTTTATAAAATTCAATTGTAAGCAGGTAGTTAAATTCAATGAGGAAAGGTGTATGGTCAGTATAACCAGGTGTTGTGGTTGTAAATTTTACTTGTTTAACAAAACGTGCTGTTTTCTTTAAAAATATATATTGTGATAAATCACTAAATCTAATTAAGTCATTTGCATCTGTAGGGTTTGGATAATTGATTAATTTATAAGTATTCTTCATATTAAAATTTTTACTTACACTATATTTTTGTCGTTCAGCCTGTGCCTTTGCATAATAATTTGATAAATCAATATCCTGAGAGGATTTTCCAAAGATAGAACCATCTTTTCCAACATAAGTCATTTATATTAGATTTAAAATAATATCATAAAAATTTTCATTATTGTTGAGTTGAAATAATACATATAAACATAATTGACCACAACATTTAGAATTAATTTCTTGAACTTGAAATGTTTGATAAACACCATTCTGTAAGAATTGTATTACTTCAACAGGTGGTGGCATACCATAACTATCAAAATAATATTTATCCTGACTATTATGAATACAAACCCAATGAGAACCATTCTGTGTGTCTAAATTCATAATAATATTCTTTGTATTCTTATTTATATGTATTAATTCATCTCTCATACAAATAACCACATTATCAATTTTTAGTGTTTTACAATACTTAGTAAGTTCTATATTTGACGTTGTATTCTTTCCAAATTGTTTAAACCATTTATCCATTTATTTATGAGAAAGATACAATCCATTACCCCGTTTAGTTAGTTTAACACCCGCTTGAGCGATAGAGGAAAGCATATCTCTAACCAACAATCTAGCTTTATCAGGTAGACTTTCAAGTTTTTGAGCAAAATCTACAATTACACCACTTCCACTAATTTGTTTCTCCAACTCCTTGTTATGTCTTTCCAATTCTTTTTGAGCTTTTAGTTGTGCCTTCCTTTCGTTAGCAGTTTTTACCGCTGCTGAAATACCACCAGTCAATGCTCCCGCCGCACTTAAACCAGCAAATAAAGGAATTAGAAACGGGAGAAATCCTCCTCTTGACTCGTCTATTGAATATTTCTTTAACATAGGTTTTGTCATTTTAATTTTAAGTGAACCAGTATCATTTAGTGTTTTTACTTGTGTGTGTGTGAGTAAAACATCAATTCTTACAGCTCCTTTTCTTTGAATTGTATTAACATTAATAATTATACAAGGCTTTTGATTTTGATTACAAGATGTTAATTTATTAAGATTGATTTGATTAACATATACCCCAACCATTTATTTATGAGAAAAAACCTATGTGATATTAATCATAACACCATTATCTGTATTAATCTGTAATTCTGTTTCCTCCAAAAGCAAACAATATGCATTAACCTCTTCACTCTCCCCTCTTTCAATGTATAGAGAAGTATCCACTCGATTAGACTTTATAGTTTCCTTTTGAGAACTCAGGTCAATTGCGTAGATTGTATAAAGTTTTTGAAACGCAACCATATCCAAAATAGGATCATTATTACCATTACTTTCACACACCTTTTGGTAGGACTTGTAGGCTTCCGCATAATCATTTTTTTCCCAATCAATTTCCAATCTATCTCGCGGATAAAATGTGCCATCAAGAGAAACCCGAAGTTGTTTCACCTTAGCATTATCACTCAGCGCATTATTCTTATTAGTACCGTCCTCTCCATCTGGTTTTTAAAAAATGAGCCAGAGGTATCGTGGCTTTCCTTGAAGAACACCCAAATTCCAAGTGTAGGTAGTGTGTTCCAGTTTAACGTGTTGACATTTTCTTTTAAGGTATGATACATTTAGCGGTTTCTTTGAGTTAAGTCTTCTATTTAACATCTCTTCCGTTTTAAGATTAGGAGTATATTCACTGATATACCAACACAAATCATTAATAACAAATTTATTGTTGTCTCCAAAAGCATTTTCAACCCCAAAAAGCAACCTATTTACATTATCATTCCTTTGTAGTTGAAATCTAATTTTAAGACCATACAAAACTTTGTCATAATCACAAAATCCAAATATACCTTTCAGAGGTACTGCTACGGTAAAACTATTCTCTGGTTTTGTGTCATCATTATACATTGCCTTCCTTTGACTATAACCAGGGTCTGTGTTTGTACCCGTTGACATATCAGGAATAAAACCTTCAACAGCTCCCTTACCCATTCTATCACCAAACGAATATAGTGTAAATTTCATCATTTCAGATATAGCAGAGACATAATCAACCGCTTCAACCTCTTGTGTTCCAATATACAGGCGAACACTATCAAACATTTTCCAGAAGAAATCATTTACGAGTGTAGCATTAGTATTATTCGCAGCCTTAGTGAATTTAAATTTACACAGCAAGAAACTATCAGCTATATTCAAGTAAGTTTGTTGATTATTTATTTCAAAACTTTTTGTTCCGTTTGAATTCCAGTCTGTTCCTGTTATAGCATTTACCTTAAAATAGTCTTCCTTTTTTGTGGAGTTTGAAATGATAATTGTATCATCCAAATCATAGATACTATCAATCGCTTCCATACTTGTATTTATATAGTATTAAAATCGTTGAAACCCTGACCCAAGTATTTTAATGATTTTTTGTCGTTCTTGTGAAGATAGTTGAGTTTTACCTTTTTTTATTTCTTTGATTGCTTGTAATTTATGAGACTCCTTTTGAGCATCTTTTATACTCTTTATAGCACCCGCAACGGAGCCCACGGCAGAAGCAGTTGAACCAATTAGGTCTTTATGTTTAAGGATGGTTGAACCAATACCCATTAGAGTATCAATTATCCCATCTCCTTTATTTCGAAATTGATGACCTACACCTCGTTGTCTCTAAGGTTTATAGTATCCTTTACCCACATACCTTGTATAGTATGGTGAAAGGTACATGCCCTCCCCTGTAATTACTTTATATTTTCCCAACTCGTGTTTTCTCACAATAACCATTATTTATTTATTGAAAAACTTCACGTAGGTGAATTCTGATGGATATAATTTCTTCATTAAAGGAGATCATACGATTATCTTGATCGGTTATCCTAAAATTTACTCTGTATATGGTTTTTCCTGACACAGGTAAATAGACAAGATTTTTTGGTTCCATATTAAATTTATAACCAATCGGGGTTGAGTATGCACTGAATGAAAATATTGTATTTGTTCTTATTCCATCGTTATAAGCACCATCAATCAAATCACAATGAATTAATACTGAATTTATACCGGAGGATATTTGGATAACATTATCACTGTAAAACGTCCCGTTATTTTCAATCTTTTTTGAAGAGAAACCCAATAGCTCTCTAAACGATTTTTCAATCGTGAAATCAACTTTATAATTATTTTTAAGTTTAATAGTTGATTTTGAAGTGTGTTTTTGAATATCTATTACATTATTTTTTGGTTCATCACCTTTTTCATTCATAAGGCAAGAGACTTCTGAAGATATTTGAGAAATCTCGTAAGCTCCAGGTGAAACGGTTATAGTTTTATATCCACTTCCTGGATTATAACTAAACTTGTTGTTTTTCTCTGTGATATTAAAAAGGGTATTGTAAGTTTCCATTGACAACAAAGATGCCTCATATGAGGTAAGGGGGTCAAGTTGTAGTGGGTAAGGGAATGAAGCTGTGTAATCGCTCGTTGTGAAATTAAAACTAAGAATTGTGCTTCTCATCTTATTTAATATCTAATAAAATATCTTTGTATTGACATTTATTAATTATTTTCATGTTCATCAACTGATCTAAAATGGCTGAGGATTCATTAAAACAATTGTTGTTTCCAGCCTTCTTACTACCTAACAACAATAATAGCCTATTAACTAATTGTGATGGGTCATTTGGAAGAAAACTAACACCCGAACCAAGCTTACTTAAAGCATCAATAATATGTTTCTCCTTCTCATTCTTCTTACTTTTACCAGCAACAGAAACTCCATAATCAAGTGCATTTAGCAACTCAATATATACCCTATCTTCCTCTCTTTCCATATCAAGTGGTTCCTCAAAATATTTTGAACCGCTGAATCCGGGGTTTGTTAGAAGAAACATTAATCTTGGAGTTAATTTAACATTTGGTTGAGTAGAACTCAAGAACAGCAATTCATCATTAAATATCAATACCTTTTCTTCCACAAGATGAAACACTGCTGGTTCTTCTGTTGGAATGAGACCTGCTCTGGTTTTTGAACCCGCCGAATATTCATTGTTTTGAAGAGCTTCCACAACATAATTAGGTGGTTGATTTACCTCCTCAAGTTTCCGAAATAATCCTTCATCATCATATTGTAATTTTCCAAGTTCTTGTTTTGTTATCTGACTAAAATCTTTGAGCATTTGAAGTTTTTTCGGAGTAAATTCTACCGTGGGAACTGTAGGGTGTTGAGTTTTTAAAAGCGGTTTAAAAAATTTCTCTTGTTTTCTTTCAAAGGCTTCTTCACCAGTTAGTTTCTGTCTCCGTTTCTTCTTTATCTCTTCCTGTTGCTTTACAACTTTTGAAACCAACTCTTGATGTTCCTTAAACTTTCTTGCTCTTTCTAGTGCATTCATTTAGTATTGAAAAATATCATTTAATGAATTGTAAAGGTCAATGGGAAAATTTTCCTTTTCTTCATCATTATAGTAAATGTGTTGAAATAAATCTTTTTCTTTAAATATTTCATCAAATTCTTTATTGGTATTAATACGAGTTGTTATTTCTTCTTCACTAATACTTGTATCTCTGCTTTTCATACGTTTGCGTTGAGTCTCCTCATCGATATCAAAACCGAATGATAAAATCTTAACTCCATCACCACACAATTGTTTAATAATTTGTCTCATTCCTTCAGGATTAGTTTCTAAAATCCCAAGACCATTAGATTTTACTTTATTTAACTCACTCTTACAATGTGAATATTTTGTAGAACCAAGAGAGACCTCCTCAAATATTTGACCTTCGTTCCTCAATCGCATATGTTCCTCCATTGAAATGTAGTAATAATCTTTCCCTTCTACTTCTCCTGGTCGCTTTGCTCTGGTTGTAGTACTCACAAAACGAATCATAGGGTGTTTTTTTAAAAAACTTACAATCTTTTCATTTTTACTATTCAAGAGTTTAGATTTATGAAAGTTCTTTCCAGAAGCAGATTTACCCACAAGGTTAATAATAATTGTTGTCATTTATATATGTAATTATGTTTAAAATAAAAATACATCCTTTAATATCTCATCTTGTTTCACAACAATATATTTATATTTTCCAATCGTGTGTTTCATATAATTTTCAAATTCTTTTTTACTACATAACGTAGAGCAATTATCTCTCCAAAAATTATTTACATCTATTGAATTTAACTTAAATAAAATAAAAGTATTAGCATTGTTTCTTATTGAGCGTCGAGGGAGTTGAAAATATGACTGACTAAGATAAATACAATTACAAGAAGAATGTCTCCCTCTTGTATAGTAGCTATCCATTACTGTTTGGTTTCTCTCATTAACACAATCATCAAAGATGATGAGGTTCTTTTTTGATTTATCTAAATCTTGAGGTGAAGGTATATCATCCATATTATCACTGAGAATACAAGTTATGGGTTTTGGTTTAGGTTTCTGTGTATCACAAAATAGTTGTATTATATCCTCAATGTTATAATCATTTAGTTTGTTTTGAAGTTTAAATAAACCGATAATGTCTTCCTTTTTAAGACCTGCATTAAAACCCTGTGAGAGTAGTTGATACTCGGGTTGAAAACTTGACTTCGTAAAAATTATTAAATTATCATAATCTAAAAAGTTGGGGGTAAGGAGCATCTTTAAAAGCAAACAGGTTTTTCCACATCCGCTTGAACCAACTATTAGACATCTCAATGAATTTGGAATGTTTTTATGGTTATTAAATTTTATCTTATTTTCCCAAACGGGTAAAAAATCATTCACTTATATATTTGGAAAACAAGTCATCCAACTTTTTTTGAGCTATTTTAGAAACTCTATATTTTATCCTGAGTTCGGGTTTAATTTCAAAATAATTCATTATTTTATTTATGTAGTATCTTGTATTAACATTTCCATTAAAATTATTTTGAATAATAAATATCATTAAACCCTTATACATTTCCTCAATACAAATAGTCTCTTCCCTTGAAAGAAATGGTGTATTATCATCACAATACTTAACATTCATCTCTCTTATTAATCTTGTAAAGTAATTCATTTTTGGTTCTAATTTAAAAGAGTTATATGTTTTTTTATATTTCTTATTATCATTAATTAGAATATAATCACAGAATAAACATTGTTTATATGAATCCTCATCATTAAGCCCCACTCTATCACAAGCCGGACAATTCTCTAATTTATCATATGGAGAGTCTGGAAATTCTAAATATCCTTCAGAACTTATCATATTTATGTGGTAAATTTTTACTTAAACTAAATGCAAGTTTATTCATTAATAAATACAATGTTTCAAAGCACAAAAGACAAATTTCAATCAATCTCTACTTCGGTGAAAGATATAGAAAAATATGTCAAAGATGTTAAATTGAACAAAGATAAATATGGAAATTTTTGGGTAAAACCAGTTATGGAAAATAACATGAGCCCCTCTATTTCATTTAAATTTCCCCCCCCCCCTTTCACATGCCTCCCCCCCAAAGCCCTCTCCCTCCCACAGATCTCTCGATGTCTCCATGTCTCTCGGTCCCTGCTCTCAAATGTTGTGTTTGTGTCCTTCCCCCTCTCTCCCCATCTTGTCTACCGCTCCCGATGTTATTTGTTTTATGTGTCTGTTTGTCTTTCTGTGTGATTAATGTTCGCTCTTTCACAAGCCTCGATCTTGTATACAAAAAAAAAAAAAAAAAAAAAAAAGGAAGAGCTCTAACGACACCTGGAAAGACATCCATTAAAGTAAATCTAACAAAAGTTTCTCCTCTACTCCTGGCAATTTATTCAAAGCTTGAAAAAGTGATTGACCACGATACTTTGAAAAAGAATGATAAGACCATCAACAATACTCGTGGAGAAATTTGTATTTACTTTAATAATCCAAAGGGTGTAGATCTAAGTAAAATGAATGATGTTAATATTTCTGGTGAAATGTCATTTCGTTCTATGATAGTTAGAGATTATTTAAAGATAACTTTTGATATTAAAAATGTAGAGATTGAATCCGTTAATGAAAGAAAGTATATTGGTATAGATGGAAAGGTTTTTTCTGCTAATTAAATATGAGTCATTACAGCAGTGAAGATTTTACTATTTCATTGAACTCGGACGATAGTGATGATAGTATTTCATTGAACTCGGACGATGGTGATGATAGTATTTCATTGAACACAGATGATACTTATGATACTAATAGTTTGTGCTCAAATGATAGTTATGAGAGTAGCTTTATTGATGACTCTGAGTATGATTCTGAGTATTCATGTGATAGTTATGACTTAGATGATTCTGAGTGAAAAAGTGTTTTAGTTTAAGCACAGCGATATATATAAAACGGAGCTGTAAAGCTCAAAAGTGTTTTATTTTAAGCACAGTGATATATATAAAACACCACGTTTTCTCACGCTATAAATATGGTTTATTGTGATACTTGCGAGAAGGAAGTAAAATATTATAAACAACATATTCTCACCGCAAAACATACATACAACATTCTTAACAAACTTTCCCCTCTTCCACCTAAAACAAAACATTGTAAGGTCTGTAAAACAACCATCTTCAAGAAGGGGTTTAAAGCCCATCTTAAAACTAACAAACACTTGTCAAAATTGTTTACTATTAAAAATACTGATGGTGCTTTCAAAAGACATATCAGGATTCGAATCTTTAACTTCAAACCTCCCGAACCAAAGTCTATAGTTGATGCTGTAGAAATAGTCAAACCTGCTGTTCAAACATTGATTGAAAAAACACTAAAAGAAATGAAACCACTTAAATTTTATATGGGGGTAAAATTAGAAATGACAAAGGATAAAGGAGTTATAGATACACCATACATGAGAACTGAGCCACACTTTATATCTTCATATCAAGATTTTAAAACATCAGGAGTCTATGATGAACTTATTAAACAAGAGCAAGATGTGGATAATTCAATCGTAGGAAGTGGATTCAATATAGGAAAAATTATTTACATAGACATTCATATTCTTAAATCAGATCCTCTAAAAGCTTCTTCTTACATTGATTTACCCAGTGTTATCAAAAATAGAAAAGCAGTTATCAATATCAAAAATAAAGACAATAAATGTTTTCTCTGGTCTATTTTTGCACACTTACATCCTCCACATTTTCATGATGAAAGAGTATCTCATTATAAAAAATATGAGAATACATTAAATACGAAAGATCTAAAGTTTCCGATGACTTTAAATGATATTCCTAAATTTGAAAAGATGAATAATTTATCAGTTAATGTTTATGGTCTAACAGAAACAAACAACATTCAGGTTTTAAAGCTTTCTGACAATTGTAAACAAACTCATATTAATCTTCTATATTTTAATTCAGAGGAAAATTCACATTATACATACATCAAAGATATTGCTAAATTAATAAAACCACAAGTATGTAAAAGAACAAATAAAATATATATTTGTATGCGTTGTCTTAACTTCTTCCATACACAAGAAAGATTAGATAAACATTCAAATTATTGTGGTGAACATAAATCAACGGTAATCAACATGCCTAAAAAAGACTCAAAGATCACATTCAAAGATGAAAAGAAAACAATAAAACATCCATTTGTTATATATGCTGATTTTGAAAGTATTTTAGAAAAAATTGATACTGCTTCTCCAGATCCAAAAGAATCATACACAAATAAATATCAAAAACATACTCCTTGTGGTTTTTGTTATTATATCAAATCATCCGTTGGTGATAAATATAACAAGTTAGAGATGTATAGAGGCTCAAATACCCCAGAGGAGTTTGTGAAACGACTAGAAAAAGACTGTGTTCGATTAACCAAGATAATGAGAGAAACCAATAAACCAATGTCCTTAACAAGTAAAGAAAAAAGGGAATTTATAAAAAACAATGTCTGTCATATTTGTGAGGAGAAAATTGGTAAAGGTCTAAAGGTTAGAGACCATTGTCATCTCACTGGTAAATATAGAGGTCCGGCTCATCAAAGTTGTAATATTAATTATCAACTCCCCTCTTTCATTCCTGTCTTTCTTCATAACAACGCTCATTATGATACACATCTATTTATCAAGGAACTCTCAAATACTTCTGGAAGTATCTCAGCAATTCCAAACACGGATCAGAAATACATTTCATTCACAAAAACAATTCACACATCTCCTATTACTCATATCAGATTTCTTGATACATTTAAATTCATGGCAAGTCCATTGGCTATCTTGGTTCAAAATCTAAAAGAGTTTCCATGTCTTTCAGAGTATTTTTTAGATAAAGATTTTCTAACACAAAAGGGAATTTACCCCTATGACTATATGGACTCATTTGAGAGATTCAATGAAACACAACTTCCTTTAAAAGAAAATTTCTATAACAAATTAAATAATAGTCATATATCTGATAAAGATTATGTACACGCACAAAATGTTTGGGAAAAATATAACATCAAGAATCTTGGCGAGTATCACGATTTGTATCTCAAAACTGATGTGCTTTTATTGGCCGATGTATTTGAAGCCTTTAGATCTGTTTGTCGCACTGGATATGGATTGGATCCTGCTCACTACTACACAGCACCTGGATTGGCCTGGAGTGCGATGTTGAAAATGACAAAACAAGATTTGGATTTGATAACCGATGTTGATATGCTTTTGATGATTGAAAAGGCAAAAAGAGGTGGAATTTCACAAGTCTGCTCGAGTAGATATGCAAAAGCAAATAACAAATATCTTCCAAATTATGATCCAACGAAAGAGAGTTCTTACTTGATGTACTATGACGCGAACAACCTGTATGGCTGGGCAATGTCTCAGGCTCTTCCTTATGGAAAACTTAGATGGGTAAAGGAAAAAGACTACAAAAACGTTTTACAAGATGTATGTATCTCTACACAAAAAAATTGGATGAAGAAAAAGTTGGTTATTATTTTGAAATTGATTTAAAATATCCAGAGGAACTCCATAACCTACACAAAGATCTCCCATTTGCTTGTGAGAAAGAAAGTCCAAAGAAAGAATGGTTGAGTGATTATCAACGATCGTTTGATATAGGTGAATCAACAGAAAAATTACTTACTACATTATATAACAAGAAAAATTATGTTCTACACCAAAGAAATTTGCGACAATATTTATCAAAAGGTCTAAGAGTAGAGAAGATCCATAGGGTTCTAAAGTTCAATCAAAGTCATTGGTTAAAGGGGTACATTGATTTTAATACACAAAGAAGAACAGAGTCAAAAACAGATTTTGAGAAAGACTTTTATAAATTGATGAATAATGTGGTCTTTGGTAAGACTATGGAGAATGTGAGGAAAAGACAAAATATCAGACTATCAACATCTTGGGAACAAGCATCAAAATTAATTAATAGACCGAGTTTTACTCGAGCTGAGGTCTTTACTGAGAACTTTTGTGCGATCCATTTGATTAAAGAGAGTATTGAAATGAACAAACCTATTTATATTGGAACAACAATTCTTGATTTATCAAAGTCATTAATGTATGATTACTTTTATAATAACTTGAGGAAGAAATATCAAAATGATGTTAATCTACTTTATATGGATACAGATAGTTTTATTTTGAAAATTAATACCAACAATGTTTATTCAGACATGAAAAGAGATATTAATATCTATGACACGAGTAATTACAGTCCAGAGAGTGAGTTGTTCTCTTCTAAAAATAAAAAGGTGATTGGAAAGTTCAAGGATGAATTAGGAGGAAAAATGTTATGAGTGAATTTGTGGGATTGAGGTCAAAGGCTTATGCTTATAAATACAATGTGAATAACGTTGAAAAGACTGATAAGAAGTTAAAAGGTGTAAATAAAAATGTTATTAAAGAAACAATAAACTTTAAGGATTATTATAACTGTTTAACAACAAAGAAAGAAGAGTTTAGAAAGATTAATGGAATAAGAAGTTATAAACATCAATTATATTCAGAAGAGATAAATAAGAAAGCATTTGATGATAAGAGGTTTATTTTAGAAAATGGAATTGATAGTCTCCCTTATGGTTATATAAGTATATAAGTGATAAGATATATATAAGTGATAAGATATATATAAGTGATAAGATATACATAAGTGATAAGATATATACAAGTGATAAGTTAAAAAGGGGGGGTTGGGGATTTTAACGGGCTACCACCGCCTTTTTTACTATTATATAAATGATAGAACCAAGTATCAACCAGACTAAAGAGTGGAGGTGTAATCAAACTTGGTATATAAATGGAAAACATAATGAATGTGAAAAATATCAAATAGGTATAATTGAAAAGGCAACTGGTAAAAAAGTTCACAAAACAAATAAGAGAATTAATTTAAATACCGGTGAGTTGAGTAAAAAAGATAAAAATATTTTTGAGTGGACGGAAAACTTTGATGGTTGTCAGAAAAATATATACATTAATTTTAAAATGGTATGTGGGAGAGGAGGCGCTCAGACAAGAACATTGAGGGAGGTTTATCATTTTATTTTAGCTCAGTTAAAATATCTTGATAAAGAACCAAACTCAAACATATTTTTTGTTAATGTATTAGACGGTGAGGAGAGTTGTAGGAGAATTAAATTATTTCCCACGCATAAACAAATATTTGTAGGGTCGTTGTTTGAGTGGGCCAAAGATGATTCACCAGATGATATTAAGAGTAAAAGGTTAAAAGGTCCATAAGGTCAGAAGGATCACAGGTTCACACAGAAGGACCATTGTTTAAGTGGTCTAATGAATAAGGATAACATGTCAAAAGGTTAGAAGGTTCGTAAAGAACAGGGTGAGAGAAATAGAGGTGTTTAGGGGCAATGAGGGAGGGGAAAAATTAACATGTAAGTCAATGGGAAAATGAGAGTGTCCCAGAAGCAACATATATACACTACTTCCGCCATATAGGAACTCTCACTCCTTACTATTACAAATTAATACTTTTAAATAAAAAATTGATTTAAAGAAATACTTTCCCTATATAAGATATATATAAACAGTCACGTGAAAAAGTAAGTACACCCCGTGTAAAGTTTTGACTTTTTCAACATATTTCAGCATACAGCTATTTGATCTTCATTTCAACAATATTGATAGATAAAGGTGATATAATATAACAAATATCATGAAACATTTACATTTTGTAGTCCAAATCGACCGGTTCGAATCCCGGTCGATTGCTGAATTAACGCCAGGGGGGTTGACTCAGCCTGTCATCCTTCCGAGGTCGGCTAATTGAGTACCAGCTCACTGGTAATTCCCTGTTTGTCGTTAAAGGCGGCAAAAAGGGTTGGCGTCAGGAAGGGCATCCGGCCGTAAAACATTGCTTCAAAAAGGGGACCGAAAAACAACAACAACCACGGCTCCCGAAAAAGGCCAACCCCCGCTTTGCGGGGAAAAATGGCCTCTAAAGGTGGTTATTTATTTTTATATATTTACATTTTGTAGTCCATTGTATTATTTAAATAAACATGAATGCAAATTTCGCACGTGGAAAAAGTAAGTACACCCTTGGCTCTAATAGGTGGTATTGCCCCTTTTGGCAGAAACAACCTCAAGTAGGCGTTTCTTATAACTGTCTACTAGTCTCTGAGATCGACTGGGAGAAATTTTTGCCCACTCCACACAGAATTCTTTCAGCTGTGCGATACTTGAGGGGTTTCTTGCATGCACATCTCGTTTCCAATCCCCCCACAACACCTCGATGGGATTTAGATCCGGGCTTTGACTTGGCCATTCCAGAACCCTCCATTTCTTTCTTTTCAGCCATTCCTTGGTGGATTGACTGGTATGTTTTGGGTCATTGTCATGTTGTGAGGTCCACTTTCGGTTGAGCTTCAACTTTCCGACAGATGGCCTCACATTATCCTCAAGCACCCTATTGTGCAATGTAGTGATAAATGTAGGGGTGAACTTACTTTTTCCACATGCGAAATTTGCATTCATGTTTTCTTAAATTATACAATGGACTACAAAATGTAAATGTTTCATGATATTTGTTATATTATATTGAAGGAGCTGGGGCTCCCACGTCGATCGGAAGAATGGACGCGACAAAAAGCTGGAATTCATCCGAGTTGCTTTAATCAAACTAAACACTCAGGCACTCTGAAAAGCCCGTTTATCGGGCAGCAATATATTGTTGCGAATATGGAATTTGGCCTCCATATCCGCTTGTAAATATTCCCCTATTTCCCCAATACTCCCCAACTATCCCCAATCCCCCATTCCCTAGTCCCATTGTCTGTAAACAACACTCTGTAGAACCGACCTTCCCCTCTTTCCCCCATTAAATGTCGTACCCAGGTCCACCGCATCTCACGTAGACAACTTTCGGACATCTTGCTAGTTATTCTTAGTCTATGTCAGTTAAGGACTCGTTTCCATTAATTCTGACTCTTCGTTGCACCAGAATGTGATTGTATGGCACCAGTAGTGAGTTTAGGACCTCCCCATACCTCCCCGCATCTCTTCCCCATGAAGAAGCTACAACAACAACAACTACAACAGCAGAGGGGGGCGGCGCGGCGACGGCGCGGGGAGTGGGCGTCCTCAGTCCGGCTTGGTTAGCCGCCATTACCCATGTGCGCCGACGGGGTTACCACGAAGGGGCTGCCTGTCGGCCCCTCGTCAAGGGCGGAGCCGGTAACCCCCGCACCCAATGACAAGCAACGGACCGATTCCATCTGGGGCGGAGCTAACAAGCCGAGGGCGTGTCACTCCCCGCCGGATATACGCAGCGACTTACCGGACGTGACGTGAGATGCGCCCCCAGCTTGAGAAGACAAGAGAGCCACCTCCGAGCGCTGAGAGACCTCCTGCATCTTTTGGGCCGCGCTATCCTGTCCCTGAGCACAAGGTGCACCTTGTGCTGGCCATCGAATACCCTTTTTCCTTGCCATCAATCCCCGTGTGAGTCAGTTTTGTCCTGTTTATCTGTCGTCTGTCGGGGCTATTATAAGACCGTGTTTAAGTGCCTATCTTCCTATGCTGTCCCTCCTGTCGTTGTAATCTGACCTTCCGCCCTAATATAACCTCCTCCGGAGGTCTTGAGAACCGTATCCCTGGTGTCGTGTCATTTTAATCCCAGCCGTGTGTCCTTTCCTCAATTGATCTAGCGTAGCGCGATTAGTCAACGTTCGGGTGGAATCGGGTAAGCTTGTTAGGTCGCGGTCACCAACCGCTCGGTCTATAACATCTAGCCGCGATCTATAACAATTGGTTGTCAGGAGGTGGGATTCGAACCTGGGACTAAATTTATTTAGCCCAAATTTTGGACACCAATTGTGTTAGTACTATAACAATTGGTGTCGGGAAGTGGGATCGGTCCCGGAGCGCGTTTCACGCGCTCGAAATTATAACAGCGAAATTTAATTGTGTTTTATGAAAATAAAAACCCGAATTTTGAAAGTCGCGCTATGGCGGATCAAGACAGCTGGGTTCCGGTAGAGGAGAGTGAGGCAGGGTCGGTCCAGGACCAAATTGAGGGACGCGAGGAGATCGAAGCAGCGAGGGTAGCAGACGCACAAAATAGCGTCGTTGAGCCCGACATTGCGGGGGCGCAAAATGGCGCCTCGCTGGTCGCGGCGCCCGCGACCGTGGCAGCGCCCCTGGTGGATCCGAACCTTTTTATGTTGCAAATGAGGGCCCTTATGGAACGAATGGGAGACCAAATTGTGGGAATGAGGGCTGATAGTGAGCGGTTGGGGAACCGGATGGATGCTCAGGGTGAGCGATTAGAGGGCCAAATGGGGGTAATGAGGGACGAAGCGAGGGGTACCGGTGAGGGATTAGACAAGAAATTAGAGGGGTTAGACAATGGGATAGAAGGGGTGAAACAAGGGTTAGGGAGTAGAATAGAGGGATTAGGAAACAAATTTGAGGGACTAGACAACAAATTTGAGGGATTAGACAATAGATTAGGGGAAATACAGGAGGGGTTAATGGGGGTAGAAAACAGAATGGCCGCTCAAGAGAATCAAATGGAAGGGATGCAAAAAGGGTTAGAGGGGTTAGAAAACACCATGGAAGGCAAATTGAGGGACATGAGGGACCAAGCGGAAAGGGAAGTTAAACAAATGGGGCAGCAGATAGAGGGGGTCAGAATGGGGGTAGAAACCAAACTGGATGCTCACAGGGAGGAAATGGAGCAGATGAGGGTGGCATCTGGGCAGGAGATGCAAGTGATGGGAGAGGAGATCAGAAGAGGAGTGAGTGAGGAGGTCGGAGGAGTGCGCGAGGAGGTGAGGCACTGTCAGGAGCACATGGAGAAGGAGGTGAGAAAGGGGACTGTAAAGTTACAAGGGGGCATAGAGGACCTGACGCAGGAGGTGGAGCAGCTGACGGTGGGACAGACGGAGTTAGTGGGGCAGGTTCAAAGGAACACTGCGGTATTAGGAGGTTTAAAAGCGACACAGAAAGAACTAAAAGATGACTTGGTAGCGACGAAGAGGGAATGTCAGATGGTACGTGAGGGACTGACAACGAGGCTGGACGAGGTGATAGAGGTAATGGAGACGAAGGACCGGCAGGTGAGGACGCACATGGAAACGGTCAAGGTAGCCTTGGAGGATGAGCTTGAGGAGACGTACCGGGGAATAAAAGAGGTGAAGCAGAAATTAGAAGAAGTGGAAGAAGGGGTGAGCGAAATTAAGAAGCGACGGAGAGGGGATAAGAAAGAGATAAAAGAGGAGATAAAAGAATTGGTCCAAAGTCTGTGTCTGGATCGTGATGATGTGCTCATTAACCGGATGAGGGATTCGCAGGTGATGGAGGAGAAGCGAAGAGGAAGAGGACCCGGTGTAAGTGGTGACCAATATGGTCGTGCGTATGATGCGCCAGGGGATTTAAGAAGCTTGGGGGTCGAGATGGACCCGGGTGTTCGTGAGAGGCCGTTGGTGAAGTGTGCGACAGGTCTGGTGTGCGAAAAAGGAGGTGTGCGAGAAAGTCCGACTCTGGGGTGTGTGAGGAAAAAGTGCGTGCCAAGGAGTGAGGGTGCTGGCGAGAGTGAGTCGGTCGTAGCGTGTGTGCGAGGGGGCACATGGAAGCGCGGTGTGGTAAGTGTTACAGAGGGTGTGACGGGAGAGTGTGCGCGAGAAAGGTGTGTGACGGACAGGTGCATGAGGAAAGAGTGCGCTGTCAAGAGTAAGGGTGAGTGCGCTGTCAAGAATGGAGGTGAGAGTAGTGAGAGTGACAAGGAGCGTGAGTTGGTTGTGACAGGTGAGAAAGGAAGCACACCTGGAATGGTAGAGCGTGAGTGGGAATGCACGCTGGAATTGGTGGTGAGGCACGTGGTTGGGTGTGCGAATGAGAGCACACCTGTGATTGTCACAGAGGAGGTGACAGAGGAGGGGGCGCGAAGAGGTGTGTTGGTGAGGTGTGCGACCAACGAATGTGTGCCAAAGTGTTCGGTGGTCAGGTGTGTGACCAAGGCTGTGAGTGGAATGAGGGTACCGAGGTGTGTAAGGAAAGGTACGAGGAGCATGGGCACGGCTGGATGTGTGAGCAAGGAACGGGCTGCGGGGTGTAAGAATCCAGGTGAAGCATCGACGGTAACCAGGTTAGAGGTTAGGTCGACTTTTAGCCGAAGCGGGCCCTCGGTGCGTGCCGGGCCTCGCTTTGAATGGCCGCGTCCGTGCTCCACTAGGCGGAGCGGGCAGCTGGATAGGAAGGGTCGTCATGGCGACCACGTTTTGTTAAGAGGTGCCGGCAGGTCGAGATCGGGACATTGGATGGCTCCACGCCGAGATGGTGCGTGGGATCTCGGCCCGGGTAAACCTCCTTCCCTGCACCGAATGCGGGACGTATCCAGCCGCTGGCACCACACAACCCGCAGTCATGGCTTGGCTTTACGAAGCCGGGCTTTGGACAGGAATTGGCGCACCGAGAGGCATTAGTGAGTAGACTGGGTGATGAGGTTAGTGTTTTGGCCCCAAAATTAGAGAAAAACAAAATTTGATGATTGGCAAAGGATTGGCAGTAGCGATTGGCAGATGATGGGCAGTGATTGGCAAATTTTTGAATTGTTGAAATTTGATGTGCAAAATTGGTAGTGAGCGATGGGCCCGGTGGGTAAGGGGGGCATCCCTGCCACCCTTCCCATGGTGGGGCAAATGCGCTATAGATTATGGGGTGTATGGCAGTGAAAACTAGCCCGGGTGGGTTAGGATATTGGTAGGGATCTAGCGAAGATGACATTAGGTAACGTTAAGGTTAGTTAGTGACTGATACCTGTAGTGGGGACGCAGGTAGATTAGTGTGGATGATAATGACGTGGGAGCGCAATAGTTTAAAGGGACGACTGGGAAGCGCAAGTTTCAGAGGGGAGTAGTTAGATGAGATGATGCTGGTTGAGAATTGAACAGGTGTGATTGCACAGGTGTGCAGCTGGACAGGTGTGTGGAGCAGTGTGGAGCAGTGTATGAGTAGTGAGTGTTGTGGATCAGCGCGAATGCGCTTGGGGAGAGAAGGGTGCAGGCGGCACCAAGAGTGAGAGCACAGGTGTGCAAGTGCAGGTGTGTGGAGAGAGTTTGAGTAAGTGGTACGGAGTGGTGTGCATGGTGCGAAGGTGTGGATGGGGGAAGAGTGGACCCCTATCACGGATACCCGGGGCGGGTAGTGTAAGTGTTAGGTAGAGGGTATAGGTAAATTGTGGTTGGATATTGGCATTTGTGGTGCGGTTGCAGAATGGTATTGCGGATGGGTGCATTAGTGTTGTGGAAATGGCTGGGCGTGTAGCCTGTTAGTGTGTGTAGTTGGTTGGGCACTCCACCACTGTGAGGATGTCGGCCAGGTGAGGCCGCAGGTGGGCTCTGGGAGCCGGTAGAGTTGTGGATGGGGCCCGAGGATCCGGAGGACGGACCCGGGTAGCCCAGTGCCAGAGAGGGCACCGAGTGGGGAGAGCGCCAGAGGGCCTTCCCCATGTAGATAGGTTAGGGTAAGGAGCAGGTAAGCTCGGAGGCAACTACAGTGGTGGAGGTGTGCAGGTGGGTAGACCCGCTGGGAGAGGTACACGCCACAGCCCAGAAATTGTGCGAGGGCACCGGGAGATGAATCGGGGGAGTGAGACCCCAAATTGAAAAGCACCACAGTTTGGTCAATGGGAATTGGTTTTTAGAACCCATAGTGTAAGAGGGCCAATGGTTTGGCAGGAGAAAGACCCCGGGTAATGTAAAGTTGTTAAAGTCATTTAGGAAATAGTTAGGATTGATGAACCTGTCGCACCATACGCCGCCACTTACCTGTGGTGATAATGATGACTCCACACCTGTGTTTTCTTTGTTTGTGTTGCAGAAATGAGAATTGCTGTGTGGATTGGTGAGACGCATCACGACGTGGATGAGACATTGGGGTGATTCCATCTCTCCCTCCTTAGGAGGGACTGATGATGAATTGGTGATGGCAAATTTTGATGAGAGTTGGAAATAGCAAATTTGATTGGTTAGGAGGGAGAGAAGACGAATTTGGTTTATGGGAGGAACGGGGAAGACAGTAGGGATGTTTGTTGATTTGTAAAGTAGATGTTTATGGGTAGTGTTGTGTTTTGTGGATACAGTAAGGGGTAAGGGAGGGGCCACGTAGGTTACCTGGTGGGGGGGGGGGGGGAGCGTATGGTAGGAACGTACCTGTCTCACCTGGTTCCCATGTGCCCCTAGTGTGCATTACCTTGTGTTGCGTGCACTTTTGCGCCCTTACCACCTTACTCACTTGTCTTTTCTTTTGTCTCCCACCTCCGAGGATCTGGCTTTGGGGCAGAGAGAGAGGAGAGAGAGGTGCTGGCTCCGCAGTTGTGGGCCTGCACTTTCGCTGCTTGCTGCTGGGATCGATACACCATATGGACCGCAATGTTTGTGGCCACCCACAATGGACCGCAGTTCTTTTGCGGCCAAGCACCACCCATTGATGGACCTCTGGGTCAACGTGGCACCTATGCCAAACAGGTGAACCACTAATAGTTGGCCCCCTGGCGGCCACAATATAGAAATGGACGCGGTTGGCGCCTTTCTTTATTTTTGAAAGAGGCAAGAAGGCCAAGTGCACCACACGAAGGCAAGACCAGCGGCAGAACATCGGCCGGCTGCGACACCACCGGTGATTATAAACATTTTATTGGTGCACCGGATGGTGCTGACTGTGTGATGGGGTGGTGCTTTTGGTGCTGGGAAGGGGTGCTCTGCACATTATTAAAGGCCGTAAGGCCACAGAGCACTCGTGGGTTGGTGTATCGATGCTGGCATGCGTGCTCTCTCTATGCATAACATCAGCATGTGTTCCTCCAAAAACAGGTCCTGGATCGTAGTGTAAATATCAGCGTAGTCTTGTGTAAATAATGCTCCCTACCGGCTGTATGTTTAGTTTGCGAATTCTTTCCGGATTCGGTTATCCTGTGGGTGTGTTTCTGTGAGGAGAAGGGTGCAACGTCGCAGGGGGACATATTTACTCATTTGTGAATATCTGTAAAACTGTCGCACTCAGGGTAGAGTTAATAGTAGAGGGAACTACATCTGAGTGCCACACTAAAATAGGTAAAAATTTATCGGGTCGGGACGCCCCGAGGGTAGAGAAGGGTGCAATGTTGCGAATATGGAATTTGGCCTCCATATCCGCTTGTAAATATTCCCCTATTTCCCCAATACTCCCCAACTATCCCCAATCCCCCATTCCCTAGTCCCATTGTCTGTAAACAACACTCTGTAGAACCGACCTTCCCCTCTTTCCCCCATTAAATGTCGTACCCAGGTCCACCGCATCTCACGTAGACAACTTTCGGACATCTTGCTAGTTATTCTTAGTCTATGTCAGTTAAGGACTCGTTTCCATTAATTCTGACTCTTCGTTGCACCAGAATGTGATTGTATGGCACCAGTAGTGAGTTTAGGACCTCCCCATACCTCCCCGCATCTCTTCCCCATGAAGAAGCTACAACAACAACAACTACAACAGCAGAGGGGGGCGGCGCGGCGACGGCGCGGGGAGTGGGCGTCCTCAGTCCGGCTTGGTTAGCCGCCATTACCCATGTGCGCCGACGGGGTTACCACGAAGGGGCTGCCTGTCGGCCCCTCGTCAAGGGCGGAGCCGGTAACCCCCGCACCCAATGACAAGCAACGGACCGATTCCATCTGGGGCGGAGCTAACAAGCCGAGGGCGTGTCACTCCCCGCCGGATATACGCAGCGACTTACCGGACGTGACGTGAGATGCGCCCCCAGCTTGAGAAGACAAGAGAGCCACCTCCGAGCGCTGAGAGACCTCCTGCATCTTTTGGGCCGCGCTATCCTGTCCCTGAGCACAAGGTGCACCTTGTACTGGCCATCGAATACCCGCTTTCCTTGCCATCAATCCCCGTGTGAGTCAGTTTTGTCCTGTTTATCTGTCGTCTGTCGGGGCTATTATAAGACCGTGTTTAAGTGCCTATCTTCCTATGCTGTCCCTCCTGTCGTTGTAATCTGACCTTCCGCCCTAATATAACCTCCTCCGGAGGTCTTGAGAACCGTATCCCTGGTGTCGTGTCATTTTAATCCCAGCCGTGTGTCCTTTCCTCAATTGATCTAGCGTAGCGCGATTAGTCAACGTTCGGGTGGAATCGGGTAAGCTTGTTAGGTCGCGGTCACCAACCGCTCGGTCTATAACATCTAGCCGCGATCTATAACAATATATACATATTATCCCGGAGCGTTTGCCCAGGAAAGGCGAGAGGGGGCGTGGCCCAGCGTCCTGGCTGCGGCCTGGCAAGTTGAGGGCGAGCCTGCCCGGGCGTCCTGGACGAGCCCGGCATGGTGATCGCTCCGCGTCCTTGATAGGTGCAAGGCGATTGTGAAAACCCAGCGCCAGCCGCTACACACGTCCCCCCAGAATCGACTTGCACCGGCAGGGTCAATTTGAGGGGGTCCTGATGACCCGGCCGAAGCGACCCCTGGCGGGTCATGGGATGGGGTCCGGTGAGGTGGTGGGCGGTCGAGTGGGGGGCACCGTGGACGGGGGGCGGCCTCGCCGTGGCGGAAGGGCCACCCGTGGTGGGTGGTCGACGTCCACGTGCGCCGGCTTGAGGCGGTCCACCGCAATCCGGTCCGACCTGCCGCCGATGTCGATGACGAATGACTTGTCGTCCCGTCGCAGCACCCGGAAGGGCCCGTCGTACGGCGGCCGGAGTGGCCCCTGATGTGCGTCGTGACGCACAAAAACATACTCCGCTGTGCGAAGTGCTGGGGGGACGTAGGACTAGGGGTCACCGTGGTGGGATGTTGGCACGGGGGCAAACTGTCGGGCGGCCTCCTGGAGGTCCGAGCGCTGGTGAGCTGCGGACCAGGGACTGGTAGCGTCGGGCACGAATTCGCCCGGGACGCGAAGCGCCTGGCCATAGACAAGCTCGGCGGTGGATGCCTGGAGGTCCTCCTTGGGGGCCGTGCGGAGGCCCAAAAGGACCCACGGCAGCCGGTCGGCCCAACCGCCGTCTGAAAGGCCGGCCATGAGCGCGGCCTTCATGGAGCGGTGGAATCGCTCGCACAACCCGTTTGCTTGGGGGTGGTAGGCCGTAGTACGGTGGAGCTTGACCCCAAGGTTGCGGGCGACCGCACCCCACAGCTCGGAGGTGAACTGTGGTCCGCGGTCTGACGAGATGTCCGCCGGTGCGCCGAAGCGGGCGACCCAGGTGGCGATGAAAGCCTGCGCCACGTCGGCGGTGGTGGTGGAGACGAGGGGAACAGCCTCCGGCCACCTGGTGGTCCTGTCCACCATGGTGAGCAGGTGTGTGAACCCCCGTGATGGGGGGTGGGGAGTAGTGTAATAATGTTGCTTCTGGGACACCTCCGTTTAACATGGGAAATCCCTATCTAATGTCATTTACCCCCTTGTCTTTTTCAAAAATCATAAACACCTCTATTTCTCCCACCCTCATCTTTATGAACCTTTTGTCTGTAGTACCTATCCTTAATGTTGTTCATTAGACCACTCAAACACTACAAATATTTGTTTTCTCTTATAGACCTATCATCCTTCTTCTACATATCATCTGGCAGATTAATCTTTGACCCATTCACTTCCATATTAATTCTTTCCCTCCCTCATTGACCCTAAACACCTATATTTCTCTCACCCTGTTCTTTACGAACCTTCTAACCTTTTGACATGCTATCCTTATTCATTAGACCACTTAAACACCTGTGATCCTTCTGACCTTATGGACCTTTTAACCTTTTACTCTTAATATCATCTGGTGAATATAACCCACTCAAACAACGACCCTACAAATATTTGTTTATGCGTGGGAAATAATTTAATTCTCTTGCCACTCTCTTCACCATCTAATATATTAACAAAAAAGATGATTGAGTTTGGTTCTTTATTAAGATATTTTAACTGAGCTAAGATAAAATGGTAAACCTCCCTCAATGTTCTTGTTTGAGCACCTCCAGTGCCACATACCATTTTTAAATTAAAGTATATATTTTCCTGACAACCATCAAAGTTTTCCGTCCACTCAAAAATATTTCCATCTTTTTTACCCAATTCACCGGTATTTAAATTAATTCTCTTATTTGTTTTGTGAATTTTTTTACCAGTTGCCTTTTCAATTATACCTATTTGATATTTTTCACATTCATTATGTTTTCCATTTATATACCAAGGTTGATTACACCTCCACTCTTTAGTCTGGTTGATACTTGGTTCTATCATTTATATAATAGTAAAAAAGGCGGCGGTAGCCCGTTAAAATCCCCAACCCCCCCTTTTTAACTTATCACTTATATATATCTTATCACTTATGTATATCTTATCACTTATATATATCTTATCACTTATATATATCTTATCACTTATATATATCTTATCACTTATATACTTATATAACCATAAGGGAGACTATCAATTCCATTTTCTAAAATAAACCTCTTATCATCAAAAGCCCCCAATGCTTTCTTATTCACCTCTTCTGAATATAATTGATGTTTATAACTTCTTATTCCATTAATCTTTCTAAACTCTTCTTTCTTTGTTGTTAAACAGTTATAATAATCCTTAAAGTTTATTGTTTCTTTAATGACATTTTTCTTTACACCTTTTAATTTCTTATCAGTTTTTTCAACGTTATTCACAATGTATTTATAAGCATAAGCCTTAGACCTCAATCCCACAAATTCACTCATGACATTTCCTCCTAATTCATCCTTGAACTTTCCAATCACCTTTTTATTTTTAGAAGAGAACAACTCACTCTCTGGACTGTAATTACTCGTGTCATAGATATTAATGTCTCTTTTCATGTCTGAATAAACATCGTTGGTATTAATTTTCAAAATAAAACTATCTGTATCCATATAAAGTAGATTAACATCATTTTGATATTTCTTCCTCAAGTTATTATAAAAGTAATCATACATTAATGACTTTGATAAATCAAGAATTGTTGTCCCAATATAAATAGGTTTGTTCATTTCAATACTCTCTTTAATCAAATGGATCGCACAAAAGTTCTCAGTAAAGACCTCAGCTCGAGTAAAACTCGGTCTATTAATTAATTTTGATGCTTGTTCCCAAGATGTTGATAATCTGATATTTTGTCTTTTCCTCACATTCTCCATAGTCTTACCAAAGACCGCATTATTCATCAATTTATAAAAGTCTTTCTCAAAATCTGTTTTTGACTCTGTTCTTCTTTGTGTATTAAAATCAATGTACCCCTTTAACCAATGACTTTGATTGAACTTTAGAACCCTATGGATCTTCTCTACTCTTAGACCTTTTGATAAATATTGTCGCAAATTTCTTTGGTGTAGAACATAATTTTTCTTGTTATATAATGTAGTAAGTAATTTTTCTGTTGATTCACCTATATCAAACGATCGTTGATAATCACTCAACCATTCTTTCTTTGGACTTTCTTTCTCACAAGCAAATGGGAGATCTTTGTGTAGGTTATGGAGTTCCTCTGGATATTTTAAATCAATTTCAAAATAATAACCAACTTTTTCTTCATCCAATTCTTTTTGTGTAGAGATACATACATCTTGTAAAACGTTTTTGTAGTCTTTTTCCTTTACCCATCTAAGTTTTCCATAAGGAAGAGCCTGAGACATTGCCCAGCCATACAGGTTGTTTGCGTCATAGTACATCAAGTAAGAACTCTCTTTCGTT
The DNA here is from genome assembly GCF_964187855.1 of Myxine glutinosa. Classification (NCBI taxonomy): domain Eukaryota; kingdom Metazoa; phylum Chordata; class Myxini; order Myxiniformes; family Myxinidae; genus Myxine; species Myxine glutinosa. Next base: position 92,305,916 of record NC_136261.1, read on the forward strand.
GGATCATAATTTGGAAGATATTTGTTATTTGCTTTTGCATATCTACTCGAGCAGACTTGTGAAATTCCACCTCTTTTTGCCTTTTCAATCATCAAAAGCATATCAACATCGGTTATCAAATCCAAATCTTGTTTTGTCATTTTCAACATCGCACTCCAGGCCAATCCAGGTGCTGTGTAGTAGTGAGCAGGATCCAATCCATATCCAGTGCGACAAACAGATCTAAAGGCTTCAAATACATCGGCCAATAAAAGCACATCAGTTTTGAGATACAAATCGTGATACTCGCCAAGATTCCTGATGTTATATTTTTCCCAAACATTTTGTGCGTGTACATAATCTTTATCAGATATATTACTGTTGTTTAATTTGTTATAGAAATTTTCTTTTGAAGGAAGTTGTGTTTCATTGAATCTCTCAAATGAGTCCATATAGTCATAGGGGTAAATTCCCTTTTGTGTTAGAAAATCTTTATCTAAAAAATACTCTGAAAGACATGGAAACTCTTTTAGATTTTGAACCAAGTTAACCAATGGACTTGCCATGAATTTAAATGTATCAAGAAATCTGATATGAGTAATAGGAGATGTGTGAATTGTTTTTGTGAATGAAATGTATTTCTGATCCGTGTTTGGAATTGCTGAGATACTTCCAGAAGTCTTTGAGAGTTCCTTGATAAATAGATGTGTATCATAATGAGCGTTGTTATGAAGAAAGACAGGAATGAAAGAGGGGAGTTGATAATTAATATTACAACTTTGATGAGCCAGACCTCTATATTTACCAGTGAGATGACAATGGTCTCTAACCTTTAGACCTTTACCAATTTTCTCCTCACAAATATGACAGACATTGTTTTTTATAAATTCCCTTTTTTCTTTACTTGTTAAGGACATTGGTTTATTGGTTTCTCTCATTATCTTGGTTAATCGAACACAGTCTTTTTCTAGTCGTTTCACAAACTCCTCTGGGGTATTTGAGCCTCTATACATCTCTAACTTGTTATATTTATCACCAACGGATGATTTGATATAATAACAAAAACCACAAGGAGTATGTTTTTGATATTTATTTGTGTATGATTCTTTTGGATCTGGAGAAGCAGTATCAATTTTTTCTAAAATACTTTCAAAATCAGCATATATAACAAATGGATGTTTGATCTTTTTATTTTCATCTTTGAATGTGATCTTTGAGCCTTCTTTAGGCATATTGATTACCGTTGATTTATGTTCGCCACAATAATTTGAATGTTTATCTAATCTTTCTTGTGAATTGAAGAAGTTAAGACAACGCAAACAAATATATATTTTATTTGTTCTCTTACAGACTTGTGGTTTTATTAATTTAGCAATATCTTTGATGTATGTATAATGTGAATTTTCGTCTGAATTAAAATATAGAAGATTAATATGAGTTTGTTTACAATTGTCAGAAAGCTTTAAAACCTGAATGTTGTTTGTTTCTGTTAGACCATAAACATTAACTGATAAATTATTCATCTTTTCAAATTTAGGAATATCATTTAAAGTCATCGGAAACTTTAGATCTTTCGTATTTAATGTATTCTCATATTTTTTATAATGAGATACTCTTTCATCATGAAAATGTGGAGGATGTAAGTGTGCTAAAATAGACCAGAGAAAACATTTATTGTCTTTATTTTTGATATTGATAACTGCTTTTCTATTTTTGATAACACTGGGTAAATCAATGTAAGAAGAAGCTTTTAGAGGATCTGATTTAAGAATATGAATGTCTATGTAAATAATTTTTCCTATATTGAATCCACTTCCTACGATTGAATTATCCACATCTTGCTCTTGTTTAATAAGTTCATCATAGACTCCTGATGTTTTAAAATCTTGATATGAAGATATAAAGTGTGGCTCAGTTCTCATGTATGGTGCATCTATAACTCCTTCATCCTTTGTCATTTCTAATTTTACTCCCATATAAAATTTAAGTGGTTTCATTTCCTTTAGTGTTTTTTCAATCAACGTTTGAACAGCAGGTTTAACTATTTCTACAGCATCAACTATAGACTCTGGTTCAGGAGGTTTGAAGTTAAAGACTCTTATTTTAATATGTCCTTTGAATGCTCCATCAGAGTTTTTAGTTGTGATAAAATTTGATAAATGTAGATTTGTTTTAAGATGTATTTTGAAGCCTTTCTTGAGGATATTTTTATTACATGTAGAACAGTGTTTTGTTTCAGGTGGAAGAGGGGAAAGTTTGTTTAAAATGTTGTATGTATGTTTTGCGGTGAGAATATGTTGTTTATAATATTTTACTTCCTTCTCGCAAGTATCACAATAAACCATATTTATAGCGTGAGAAAACGTGGTGTTTTATATATATCACTGTGCTTAAAATAAAACACTTTTGAGCTTTACAGCTCCGTTTTATATATATCGCTGTGCTTAAACTAAAACACTTTTTCACTCAGAATCATCTAAGTCATAACTATCACATGAATACTCAGAATCATACTCAGAGTCATCAATAAAGCTACTCTCATAACTATCATTTGAGCACAAACTATTAGTATCATAACTATCATCTGTGTTCAATGAAATACTATCATCACCATCGTCCGAGTTCAATGAAATACTATCATCACTATCGTCCGAGTTCAATGAAATAGTAAAATCTTCACTGCTGTAATGACTCATATTTAATTAGCAGAAAAAACCTTTCCATCTATACCAATATACTTTCTTTCATTAACGGATTCAATCTCTACATTTTTAATATCAAAAGTTATCTTTAAATAATCTCTAACTATCATAGAACGAAATGACATTTCACCAGAAATATTAACATCATTCATTTTACTTAGATCTACACCCTTTGGATTATTAAAGAAAATACAAATGTCTCCTCTAGAATTATTAATGGTCTTATCATTCTTTTTCAAAGTATCGTGGTCAATCACTTTTTCAAGCTTTGAATAAATTGCCAGGAGTAGAGGAGAAACTTTTGTTAGATTTACTTTAATGGATGTCTTTCCAGGTATAGTTAGAGCTCTTCCTTTAAATGAAATAGAGGGGCTCATGTTATTTTCCATAACTGGTTTTACCCAAAAATTTCCATATTTATCTTTGTTCAATTTAACATCTTTGACATATTTTTCTATATCTTCCACCGAAGTAGAGATTGATTGAAATTTGTCTTTTGTGCTTTGAAACATTGTATTTATTAATGAATAAACTTGCGTTTAGTTTAAGTAAAAATTTACTATGTAAATATGATAAGTTCTGAAGGATATTTAGAATTTCCAGACTCTCCATATGATAAATTAGAGAATTGTCCAGCTTGTGATAGAATAGGGCTTAATAATGAGGGTTCATATAAACAATGTTTATTCTGTGATTATATTCTAATTAATGATAATAAGAAATATAAAAAAACATATAACTCTTTTAAATTAGAACCAAAAATGAATTACTTTACAAGATTAATAAGAGAGATGAATGTTAAGCATTATGGTGATAATACACCATTTCTTACAAGGAAAGAGACTCTTTGTATTGAGGAAATGTATAAGGGTTTAATGATATTTATTATTCAAAATAATTTTAATGGAAATGTTAATACAAGATACTATATAAATAAAATAATGAATTATTTTGAAATTAAACCCGAACTCAGGATAAAATATAGAGTTTCTAAAATAGCTCAAAAAAAGTTAGATGACTTGTTTTCCAAATATATAAATGAATGATTTTTTACCCGTTTGGGAAAATAAGATAAAGTTTAATAACCATAAAAACATTCCAAATTCATTGAGATGTCTAATAGTTGGTTCAAGCGGATGTGGGAAAACCTGTTTACTTTTAAAGATGCTCCTTGGTCCTAATTTTTTAGATTATGATAATTTAATAATTTTTACAAAGTCAAGTTTTCAACCCGAGTATCAACTACTCTCACAGGGTTTTAATGCAGGTCTTAAAAAGGAAGACATTATCGGTTTATTTAAACTTCAAAACAAACTGAATGATTATAATATTGAAGATATAATACAATTATTTTGTGATACACAGAAATCAAAATCGAAACCCATAACTTGTATTCTCAGTGATAATACGGATGATATACCTTCACCTCAAGATTTAGATAAATCAAAAAAGAACCTCGTCATCTTTGATGATTGTGTTAATGAGAGAAACCAAACAGTAATGGATAGCTACTATACAAGAGGGAGACATTCTTCTTGTAATTGTATATATCTTAGTCAATCATATTTTCAACTCCCTCGACGCTCAATAAGAAACAATGCCAATACTTTTATTTTATTTAAGTTAAATTCAATAGATGTAAATAATTTTTGGAGAGATAATTGCTCTACGTTATGTAGTAAAAAAGAATTTGAAAATTATATGAAACACACGATTGGAAAATATAAATATATTGTTGTGAAACAAGATGAGATACTAAATGATATTTTTCAATAAATAAATACAGAAAATGAATACCGAAGAAAGAGAAAGAAAGTTTAAGGAACATCAACAATTAGTTTCAAAAGTTGTTAAACAACAGGAAGAGATAAAGAAGAAACGGAGACAGAAACTAACTGGTGAAGAAGCCTTTGAAAGAAAACAAGAGAAATTCTTTAAACCACTTTTGAAAACTCAACACTCACCTACAGTTCCCACGGTAGAATTTACTCCGAAAAAACTTCAAATGCTCAAAGATTTTAGTCAGATAACAAAACAAGAACTTGGTGAATTAGAATATGATGACGAGGGATTATTTCGGAAACTTGAGCAGGTAAATCAACCCCCTAATTATGTTGTGGAAGCTCTTCAAAACAATGAATATTCGGCGGGTTCAAAAACCAGAGCAGGTCTCATTCCAACAGAAGAACCAGCAGTGTTTCATCTTGTGGAAGAAAAGGTATTGATATTTAATGATGAATTGATGTTCTTGAGTTCTACTCAACCAAATGTTAAATTAACTCCAAGATTAATGTTTCTTCTAACAAACCCCGGATTCAGCGGTTCAAAATATTTTGAGGAACCACTTGATATGGAAAGAGAGGAAGATAGGGTATATATTGAGTTGTTAAATGCACTTGATTATGGAGTTTCTGTTGCTGGTAAAAGTAAGAAGAATGAGAAGGAGAAACATATTATTGATGCTTTAAGTAAACTTGGTTCAGGTGTTAGTTTTCTTCCAAATGACCCATCACAATTAGTTAATAGGCTATTATTGTTGTTAGGTAGTAAGAAGGCTGGAAACAACAATTGTTTTAATGAATCCTCAGCCATTTTAGATCAGTTGATGAATATGAAAATAATTAATAAATGTCAATACAAAGATATTTTATTAGATATTAAATAAGATGAGAAGCACAATTCTTAGTTTTAATTTCACAACGAGCGATTACACAGCTTCATTCCCTTACCCACTACAACTTGACCCCCTTACCTCATATGAGGCATCTTTATTGTCGATGGAAACTTATAATACCTTGTTTAATATCACAGAGAAAAACAGCAAGTTTAGTTATAATCCAGGAAGTGGATATAAAACTATAACTGTTTCACCTGGAGCTTACGAGATTTCTCAAATATCTTCAGAAGTCTCTCGCCTTATGAAAGAAAAAGGTGATGAACCAAAAAATATTATAATAGATATTCAAAAACACACTTCAAAATCAACTATTAAACTTAAAAATAATTATAAAGTTGATTTCACGATTGAAAATTCGTTTAGAGAGCTATTGGGTTTCTCTTCAAAAAAGATTGAAAATAACGGGACGTTTTACAGTGATAATGTTATCCAAATATCCTCCGGTATAAATTCAGTATTAATTCATTGTGATTTGATTGATGGTGCTTATAACGATGGAATAAGAACAAATACAATATTTTCATTCAGTGCATACTCAACCCCGATTGGTTATAAATTTAATATGGAACCAAAAAATCTTGTCTATTTACCTGTGTCAGGAAAAACCATATACAGAGTAAATTTTAGGATAACCGACCAAGATAATCGTATGATATCCTTTAATGATGAAATTATATCCATCAGAATTCACCTACGTGAAGTTTTTCAATAAATAAATAATGGTTATTGTGAGAAAACACGAGTTGGGAAAATATAAAATAATTACAGGGGAGGGCATGTTCCTTTCACCAGACTATACAAGGTATGTGGGTAGAGGATACTATAAACCTAAGAGACAACGAGGTGTAGGTCATCAATTTCGAAATAAAGGAGATGGGATAATTGATACTCTAATGGGTATTGGTTCAACCATCCTTAAACATAAAGACCTAATTGGTTCAACTGCTTCTGCCGTGGGCTCCGTTGCGGGTGCTATAAAGAGTATAAAAGATGCTCAAAAGGAGTCTCATAAATTACAAGCAATCAAAGAAATAAAAAAAGGTAAAACTCAACTATCTTCACAAGAACGACAAAAAATCATTAAAATACTTGGGTCAGGGTTTCAACAATTTTAATGCTATATAAATACAAGTATGGAAGCGATTGATAGTATCTATGATTTGGATGATACGATTATCATTTCAAACTCCACTAAAAAGGAAGACTATTTTAAGGTAAATGCTATAACAGGAACAGACTGGAATTCAAACGGAACAAAAAGTTTTGAAATAAATAATCAACAAACTTACTTGAATATAGCTGATAGTTTCTTGCTGTGTAAATTTAAATTCACTAAGGCTGCGAATAATACTAATGCTACACTCGTAAATGATTTCTTCTGGAAAATGTTTGACAGTGTCCGCCTGTATATTGGAACACAAGAGGTTGAAGCGGTTGATTATGTCTCTGCTACATCTGAAATGATGAAATTTACACTATATTCGTTTAGTGATAGAATGGGTAAGGGAGCTGTTGAAGGTTTTATTCCTGATATGTCAACGGGTACAAACGCAGACCCTGGTTATAGTCAAAGGAAGTCAATGTATAATGATGAAACAAAAGCAGTGAATAGTTTTACCGTAGCAGTACCTCTTAAAGGTATATTTGGATTTTGCGATTATGATAAAGTTTTGTATGGTCTTAAAATTAGATTTCAACTACAAAGGAATGATAATGTAAATAGGTTGCTTTTTGGGGATGAAAATGCTTTTGGAGACAACAATAAATTTGTTATTAATGATTTGTGTTGGTATATCAGTGAATATACTCCTAATCTTAAAACGGAAGAGATGTTAAATAGAAGACTTAACTCAAAGAAACCGCTAAATGTATCATACCTTAAAAGAAGATGTCAACACGTTAAACTGGAACACACTACCTACACTTGGAATTTGGGTGTTCTTCAAGGAAAGCCACGATACCTCTGGCTCATTTTTAAAAAACCAGATGGAGAGGACGGTACTAATAAGAATAATGCGCTGAGTGATAATGCTAAGGTGAAACAACTTCGGGTTTCTCTTGATGGCACATTTTATCCGCGAGATAGATTGGAAATTGATTGGGAAAAAAATGATTATGCGGAAGCCTACAAGTCCTACCAAAAGGTGTGTGAAAGTAATGGTAATAATGATCCTATTTTGGATATGGTTGCGTTTCAAAAACTTTATACAATCTACACAATTGACCTGAGTTCTCAAAAGGAAACTATAAAGTCTAATCGAGTGGATACTTCTCTATACATTGAAAGAGGGGAGAGTGAAGAGGTTAATGCATATTGTTTGCTTTTGGAGGAAACAGAATTACAGATTAATACAGATAATGGTGTTATGATTAATATCACATAGGTTTTTTCTCATAAATAAATGGTTGGGGTATATGTTAATCAAATCAATCTTAATAAATTAACATCTTGTATTCAAAATCAAAAGCCTTGTATTATTAATGTTAATACAATTCAAAGAAAAGGAGCTGTAAGAATTGATGTTTTACTCACACACACACAAGTAAAAACACTAAATGATGTTGGATCACTTAAAATTAAAATGACGAAACCTATGTTAAAGAAATATTCAATAGATGAGTCAAGAGGAGGATTTCTCCCGTTTCTAATTCCTTTATTTGCTGGTTTAAGTGCGGCGGGAGCATTGACTGGTGGTATTTCAGCAGCGGTAAAAACTGCTAACGAAAGGAAGGCACAACTAAAAGCTCAAAAAGAATTGGAAAGACATAACAAGGAGTTGGAGAAACAAATTAGTGGAAGTGGTGTAATTGTAGATTTTGCTCAAAAACTTGAAAGTCTACCTGATAAAGCTAGATTGTTGGTTGGAGATATGCTTTCCTCTATCGCTCAAGCGGGTGTTAAACTAACTAAACGGGGTAATGGATTGTATCTTTCTCATAAATAAATGGATAAATGGTTTAAACAATTTGGAAAGAATACAACGTCAAATATAGAACTAGCTAAGTATTGTAAAACACTAAAAATTGATAATGTGGTTATTTGTATGAGAGATGAATTAATACATATAAATAAGAATACAAAGAATATTATTATGAATTTAGACACACAGAATGGTTCTCATTGGGTTTGTATTCATAATAGTCAGGATAAATATTATTTTGATAGTTATGGTATGCCACCACCTGTTGAAGTAATACAATTCTTACAGAATGGTGTTTATCAAACATTCCAAGTTCAAGAAATTAATTCTAAATGTTGTGGCCAATTATGTTTATATGTATTATTTCAACTCAACAATAATGAAAATTTTTATGATATCATTTTTAATCTAATATAAATGACTTATGTTGGAAAAGATGGTTCTATCTTTGGAAAATCCTCTCAGGATATTGATTTATCAAATTATTATACAAAGGCACAGGCTGAACGACAAAAATATAGTGTAAGTAAAAATATTAATATGAAGAATACTTATAAATTAATCAATTATCCAAACCCTACAGATGCGAATGACTTAATTAGATTAAGTGATTTATCACAATATATATTTTTAAAGAAAACAGCACGTTTTGTGAAAGAAGTAAAATTTACAACCACAACACCTGGTTATACTGACCATACACCTTTCCTCATTGAATTTAACTACCTGCTTACAATTGAATTTTATAAAGAAGGACATTTAGTTAATATGCGAATTAATAAATGGGGGTATGATATGCCTGATTTAGGGTATAATTGGTCTTTTTCAATAAACATAGAAGACCTACATGATTTAAATCAGTCTCGTAAAGAAGAATATTATCCACTTGGTGAGGATAAGGATTTATGTGGAAGTACAATTAGTAAACAACAAATACGTGATTTTAAGAAAAGAAAAATATATGATAGTATAGCGATGGTTCGCATGACAAAGAAGGAAGGTAATGAGATAAGGATAGAAAGCCGAGGAATACAAACCGATTTGGTAGTGGGAAGATGGGGTGGTATTACCTGTCATAATATTAATCTCACATATATTTCTGATACATAAATGGCAGGAAGAAGACTACAAGAGAATTATAATTTTTGTATTCAAGGATACCTACAAGAAAAGGGTGCTCGGTATTACATACCTTATGATTTGGAGCATATACATGGGAATTTTGTCATAAAAAACTGGCCTTATACTGATATTGTTAAACCCACAAATAGAGACTTGTTTAAAATATTAAATAAAAATGAACTTCTCAAAGTTATGAAATATAAAACTCTTTTAGAAATCGTCAACAAATCTTATTGGTATCCTATTATGAGAAAAATAATTATAGATACAAGAATATCTCAAAATCCAGATGAGTATATGTATAATATTCTTTGGGGTTCAAACTCAAGGGTAGCAAGGGATGAGGAAGGAGTTGAAGAAGAGAAGGAGGAAAGAGAGAAAAAGGAGAAGGAGGAAAGGGAGAGGGAGGAGAAGGAGGAGAGGGAGAAAAAGGAGGAGAAGGAGGAGAGGGAGAAAAAGGAGAAGGAGGAAAGGGAGAAAAGGGAGAAGGAGGAAAGGGAGAAAAGGGAGAAAAAGGAGAAGGAGGAGAGGGAGAAAATGGAGGAGGAGGAGAGGGAGATGGAAATCAGTGAGATTCATAAAAGATTGAGTGTATTAAAGCAAATAAATCAATCTCAACGCACCGAAGAGGAAATTAAAGAATTAACAACTCTTATGAAGATAATAGTTTCAAAAATAAGAACGTCAATGTCTTCAATTTCAGGGAGGAGATTTAAACGAGAAAGTGGTGAAGAAGAAGAAGAAGAAGAAGAAGGAAAAGATTATGTGATTGATGATGTTGGTGTCATTGACTTTAGTTAGTTTTTATTTGTAAATAAATGGAGGAGAGAGTGAAGGCATTCCTTAGGATTCTTTATGTTTTAAAAATAAAGATTGAAATGTATATGTTGAAAACCAAAAAGGTTTTGATACTCTGTCGGAATTTTTCTGATAAATAAATATGAGTTATTGTCTCAAATGTAAAAAGAAAACTAAATCTAAAAATATCTCTTATGTTAAAGCTAAAAATAATAGAGTTTATCAAAAAGGAATATGTCAAGTATGTGGCTCTAAAAAGTGCCAATTCATCTCTCCTAAAAGAGGAGGAGACATACAAAAGTTTCTGTCAGGAAGTAAATTTACAACAACTGGAATTCCAGGGGAATTACACCTTCCAGGGTATTCTTTCTGTGGTCCAGGAACAAACTTGGATAAAAGATTAGATGAGGCTGACAATCCTAAACCTTGGTCTAAACCTACAAATAGGGTTGACGAAGTGTGTATGAAGCATGATATTGCTTATGGGAAAACCACTACGTTGACTGAAAAACATAAAGCCGACAGCGAAATGTTGTATAATTTGTCTTTGATACAAAATCCAACGTTGAGAGAGAAAGTTGATAGGTTTATTGTGAGAAATTTGATAAATGCTAAATTGAAACTTGGTCTTGGTTATTCCTCAAAAAACTATTAGGCTCTAATGATGTCATCAAGACTGAGGAGCTTTTGGCTGAAGAATTACACAAACCTATAATCACAAAGTTTAAAAGAAGGAAGGTTTATTCTAAATACACCGACCACATATGGTCCGCTGATTTAATTGAATTGAATAATGACAGGGGATACAGGTATGCTTTAACCGTTATTGATTTGAGGAGTAGATTTGCCTGGGTTGTCCCTTTAAAAAATAAAAGGGGTGATACTTTAATGTTAGCCTTTAAGCTAATATTTGATCGGGATAAAAGGAAACCAAAGAAGTTATGGACTGATGAGGGAACAGAGTTCTATAACAAAATATTCATGAAATTTCTTAAGGGGAAGGGTATTAAATTATACAGCACCTTTAATGAAGGAAAGGCAGTTGTTATTGAGCGTTTTAATCGTACTTTGAAAGAGAAATTATATAAAAAATTCACAGAACTCGGTTCTCAAAAATGGGTGTATTTAATTCAGGATATTGTAGATGATTACAACGATACAGTTCATTCATCAACAAAATCAAAACCATCAGAAACATTTACAAAATTAGAATATGAAAAGGAGATTAATTTGAGAAAGCCCAAGTTCAAAGTTGGTGATATGGTAAGGATATACAAATGGAAAAGCCATTTTGAGAAAGGTTATACACAAAAATGGACTCGTGAATTATTTAAAATCGTTGATGTAATGGCTACAAACCCTTGGACTTACAAATTAAATGATTTAAATGGAGAAGAAATCTTGGGTTCATTTTACTCGCAAGAATTACAAAAAACACAAGTAAGCAGGTAATACCCTTGAAAATAATAAATAAATAAAAAAAATGTAATGGGGATACGTTTTTAAATCTGTGAACCACAAACACAGAATCCCTCAACTTTTCAGTTGGGGCTTAACTTTTGTTTGTGTGTACAATGGGGATACGTTTTTAAACCTGTGAACCCCAAACACAGAATCCCTCAACTTTTCAGTTGGGGCTTAACTTTTGTGTGTGTATAATGGGGATACGTTTTTAAACCTGTGAACCCCAAACACAGAATCCCTCAACTTTTCAGTTGGGGCTTAACTTTTGTATCTGTATAATGGGGATACGTTTTTAAATCTGTGAACCCCAAACACAGAATCCCTCAACTTTTCAGTTGGGGCTTAACTTTTGTGTGTGTGTATGTGTGAGTGAGTCATAATAATATACAAACCCTAACCCAACCCCATCCCTAACCCAAACCCATCCCTAACCCAACCCATCCCTAACCCAACCCCATCCCTAACCCAACCCCATCCCCAACCCAACCCCATCCCTAACCCAACCCCATCCCTAACCCAACCCCATCCCTAACCCAACCCCATCCCCAACCCAACCCCATCCCTAACCCAACCCCATCCCTAACCCAACCCCATCCCTAACCCAACCCCATCCCTAACCCAACCCCAACCCTAACCCTCACATTCAAAATCCCAACCCTAACCCAACCCCATCCCTAACCCAATCCCAACCCTAACCCTCACATTCAAAATCCCAACCCTAACCCAACCCCATCCCTAACCCAACTCCATCCCTAACCCAACCTAATCCCTAACCCTCACATTCAAAATCCCACCCTAACCCTAACATAATCTTTTTTTTTCTTCTTTTTTAAAAATACGTATTTCTTTTTTTTTCTTCTTTTTTTAAATACGTATTTCATTTTTATTTTTTTTCCTCTTCCTCCAATTCTGTCTTTCAAGGCTTTCAAGTTTGAAGAAGTAGAAATGGGAAGAAAGAATTTTCCAGCATTTTCTTCCTCGAACTTTCTTGATATTGCTTAAATCAAGCGTCATTAAACAAAGAACATTGTTCATTGCTTTAGAATGCAAAGAGTCTCCAAGATGTACCCCACAGGTAGAGTCTCCAAAATAAAACCAACTTTCCAAGTTCCCAAGGTATAACCACAATCCTGTTGAGTCTCCAAGATAGGTATCACATTCCGAGTTATCAAAACAAAACCCCCATTCAGAGTCTCCAAAACGAAACCAGTTTTCAAAGTCTCCAAGGTAAAACTCTTTTCCTAATTTTATGAAATTTAGTGAGTCTCCAAGGTAGGCTCCACAGTTAGAACCATCTAGGCAGACCTCATAATTAGTTTTTCCCAAATTTAGTGAGTCTCCAAGGTAGGCTCCACAGTTAGAACCATCTAGGCAAACCTCATAATTTGTTTTTCCCAAATTTAGTGAGTCTCCAAGGTAGGCTCCACAGTTAGAACCATCTAGGCAGACCTCATAATTAGTTTTTCCCAAATTTAGTGAGTCTCCAAGGTAGGCTCCACAGTTAGAACCATCTAGGCAAACCTCATAATTTGTTTTTCCCAAATTTAGTGAGTCTCCAAGGTAGGCTCCACAGTTAGAACCATCTAGGCAGACCTCATAATTTGTTTTTCCCAAATTTAGTGAGTCTCCAAGGTAGGCTCCACAGTTAGAACCATCTAGGCAGACCTCATAATTTGTTTTTCCCAAATTTAGTGAGTCTCCAAGGTAGGCTCCACAGTTAGAACCATCTAGGCAGACCTCATAATTTGTTTTTCCCAAATTTAGTGAGTCTCCAAGGTAGGCTCCACAGTTAGAACCATCTAGGCAAACCTCATAATTTGTTTTTCCCAAATTTAGTGAGTCTCCAAGGTAGGCTCCACAGTTAGAACCATCTAGGCAAACCTCATAATTTGTTTTTCCCAAATTTAGTGAGTCTCCAAGGTAGGCTCCACAGTTAGAACCATCTAGGCAGACCTCATAATTTGTTTTTCCCAAATTTAGTGACTCTCCAAGGTAGGCTCCACAGTTAGAACCATCTAGGCAGACCTCATAATTTGTTTTTCCCAAATTCAGTGAGTCTCCAAGGTAGGCTCCACAGTTAGAACCATCTAGGCAAACCTCATAATTTGTTTTTCCCAAATTTAGTGAGTCTCCAAGGTATAACTCTTTGGCTGGGTCATCAAGGTAGAACTCGTTCAGTGGGTTTTGTTTTGATAACTCACAATAAGTATCATCATGGTAGAACTCTTTTTCAGGATTTTGTGGATCTCCAAGGTATAACTCTTTGGCTGGGTCATCAAGGTAGAACTCGTTCTGTGGGTCTTGGTTGTTCAAAAGATCTTCAAACAAAAAAATAACTTTATCCCAAGTTGTGTTAAAAGTAGAATTTTCATTTCGTAGCTCAGATACAATTTCCTCCATCGACAAGAGGTTCGAGTCCAGTTCATCAATCTGAAGGTTGAGCGCTACACAGGTAGTAGGACTCCAAGGAATAGCAAAGTTATCCCATTCCATTTCGGCATAGGAGTCCATTCTCAAGTGAAGCAGAAAGCGTGTTTGAAAAAGCCTGTGTGGTCGGTGCCTTTTATAAGAAGGGCTGGGTGTGTGTCATTTCCTGTGGAAATTCCCTGGGCGTGTCTTAACTGGAAATGATGTGATGGAAATTCCCTGAAAATGATGTTATGTATTACCTGGAAATGATACAATGCTGAAGAGTTTATAAAGTGGGTGGGACTTAGCAAAAGGGGGCGGAGCTTAGCAAAAGTGGGCGGGGGTATAGCAAAAAGTGGGCGTGGCTTAACAAAAAGTGGGCGGGGCTTAGTAAAAGGTGGGCGTGGCTTACCAAAAAGTGGGCGGGGTTTTTCCAAAAAGTGGACGGAGCTTAACAAAAGGTGGGCAGAGCCTACCAAAAAGTGTGTGGCACTGGAGGCGCTCAAATAAGAACATTGAGGGAGGTTTACCATTTTATCTTAGCTCAGTTAAAATATCTTAATAAAGAACCAAACTCAAACATATTTTTTGTTAATATATTAGATGGTGAAGAGAGTGGCAAGAGAATTAAATTATTTCCCACGCATAAACAAATATTTGTAGGGTCGTTGTTTGAGTGGGTTATATTCACCAGATGATATTAAGAGTAAAAGGTTAAAAGGTCCATAAGGTCAGAAGGATCACAGGTGTTTAAGTGGTCTAATGAATAAGGATAGCATGTCAAAAGGTTAGAAGGTTCGTAAAGAACAGGGTGAGAGAAATATAGGTGTTTAGGGTCAATGAGGGAGGGAAAGAATTAATATGGAAGTGAATGGGTCAAAGATTAATCTGCCAGATGATATGTAGAAGAAGGATGATAGGTCTATAAGAGAAAACAAATATTTGTAGTGTTTGAGTGGTCTAATGAACAACATTAAGGATAGGTACTACAGACAAAAGGTTCATAAAGATGAGGGTGGGAGAAATAGAGGTGTTTATGATTTTTGAAAAAGACAAGGGGGTAAATGACATTAGATAGGGATTTCCCATGTTAAACGGAGGTGTCCCAGAAGCAACATTATTACACTACTGTGGGGGCCCACCAGATCCACGTTGACGTGGTCGAAACGTCGTTCGGGCACGGTGAAAGGTGCCAGCGGGGCCTGGGTGTGTCGGTGGACCTTGGCCCGTTGGCAGGCCGTGCAGGTGCTGGTCCAATCGCGGACGTCCCGACGAAGGCCGTGCCAGACGAATCGCGCCGACACCAGCTTCTGGGAAGCTTTCCGGCCCGGGTGGGAAAGGCCGTGGAGGGAGGCGAAGATGCGGCGTTGCCAGGTGACGGGCACGATGGGGCGAGGCTGGCCTTGGGAGACGTCGCAGAGCAGGACAGTGTCCGCGAAGGGGATGTCGGCCAGGCGGAGGCCCGTGTCCGCCGCCCGGAGGGCTTGCACCGTGGTGTCGGTGGTTTGGTCCGCCGCCATAAGCGCAAAGTCCACGCCCAGGTGGACCGCGTTCGCGCTGGCCCGGGAAAGACAGTCGGCCACGGCGTTGTTTTTGCCGGCGACGTGCCGGATGTCCGTGGTAAACTCCGACACGGCGGAGAGGTGGCGCTGTTGGCGGGCCGACCACGGCTCCGTGACCTTGGCCATGGCGTAAACCAACGGCTTGTGGTCGACGAACGCCGTGAAAGGTCGGCCCTCCAGGAGGTGGCGGAAATGGCGGACGGCCAGGTGTAGACCGAGGAGCTCCCGGTCAAACGTGCTGTATTTGAGCTCGTTCGGCCGGAGCTGCCGGCTGAAAAAAGCGAGTGGCTGCCAAGCCCCGTTTACCCATTGCTCATGTACGGCGCCCACCGCGTAGTCGGAGGCATCCGTGGTGAGGGCGATGGGAGCGTTGAGCACCGGGTGAGTGAGCAGTGTTGCGTCGGCGAGGGCCCGCTTTGAGCTTTGGAAGGCCGCATCCATTGCTGCGGACCAGGCGATGTCGTGCTTGGCCGGCTTGCCCCGGAGGGCTTTGTAGAGGGGCCGCATGAGTTGAGCAGCGCGGAGCACGAAGCGGTGATAAAAATTCACCATTCCCAGGAATTCCTGCAGGGCCTTTATGGTGCGGGGATGCGGGAACATGGTGATGGCCTCGACCTTGGTTGGCAGCAGCACGGCCCCGTTCTTGGTGATGTGGTGGCCCAAAAAATCAACGGCCGTCGTGCCGAAGTGGCATTTGGCCGGGTTGACGATGAGGCCGTGCGGAGCTGCTCAATGTGCATACCAGGGAGCTGAAGGTTTCGGCGTTGATTAAACGACGCCGTTGGACGTCCACCAGCAGTCCGTGTGCGCAGAGGAAGTCGGCGCCTAGCAGAGCCATGGGCACGTTTGCGGTTACAAACATCCAAGCAAAGCTTTGGCCGCCGAAGCAGAGGGTGACGTTGCGCGGGCCGAAGGTGCGGATGGTCGATCCGTTGGCCGCAACCAAGGAGGGGCCGCAAACCGTGGATTGCCTGTCCTGGTCAGAGGCGGGTATGACGCTCAGTTGGGCGCCGGTGTCGCACAGGAAGCGCCGTCCGGACGCTTTATCCGTGATGAACAGTAAGTTGCCCGTGTGGCCGGTGCTCATGGCTGGTAATGAACGCCGGCCCGGCCGTTTCCCGGCCTGCCGAAGGTGCACGGGGGTCGGCATGTCCGGGCCTTCTGTCCGAACCTGGCATGATAGTAACACCATGCTTGGTCAGGTGGAGGCTCCGGTCGTCGTGCTGGAGGTGGTCGGCTCGGTGTAGCGGCCGCCAATTGCATCGGCAGTTCGGTCGTCGACCGTGCCGGGTGCTCGGGCGCCATGGGTGTTGCGTCGGACAGCGGTGGGTCCCATGTCGCCGCTGCGATGCGCTGTCCTGCGGCGGAGATCTTGTCGGCTTCTCTGGCAAGGGCCCGGGGATCTGTGATCGTCGTGCTTGCCAGGGCGAGGCGTACCGGGTTAGGCAGCTGACGGAGGAACAGCTCCTGGAACAGGAATGCCAGAGAGTGCTCGCCGAGCAGTGAAAGCATGTAGTCCATTCGCTCAGAAGGGCGCGTGTCGCCGAGCTCGGGCAGGTCGAGCAGGCGCCGTGCGCGTTCCGCCGATGGGAGGGCGAAAGCGTCGAGGAGAAGCTTCTTAATCGCGCCGTATTTGTCAGCGGCTGGCGGGCTCTCGAGGAGGCTCAGGGCGCGGGCCGTGGTGGCCGAACCGAGCGCTGCTACCACATGGTGGAAGCGGGTGTCGTCGGCCGTGATGCCTCGCAGGGCGAACAGGGAATCCGCCTGTGTGAACCAAACCGCCGCGTGAGCCTCCCAGAAGGTAGGCAGTTTAAGGGCGACTGCCGTGTCCATGTCGGTAGGTCACCAATGAAGGAGCTGGGGCTCCCACGTCGATCGGAAGAATGGACGCGACAAAAAGCTGGAATTCATCCGAGTTGCTTTAATCAAACCAAACACTCAGGCACTCTGAAAAGCCCGTTTATCGGGCAGCAATATATATACATATTATCCCGGAGCGTTTGCCCAGGAAAGGCGAGAGGGGGCGTGGCCCAGCGTCCTGGCTGCGGCCTGGCAAGTTGAGGGCGAGCCTGCCCGGGCATGCCCGGGCATTCCCGGGCGTCCCGACCGAGGCCTGGCAAGTTGAGCGCGAGCCTGCCCGGGCGTCCTGGACGAGCCCGGCATGGTGATCGCTCCGCGTCCTTGATAGGTGCAAGGCGATTGTGAAAACCCAGCGGTAGCCGCTACAATATCACCTTTATCTATCAATATTGTTGAAATGAAGATCAAATAGCTGTATGTAGAAATATGTTGAAAAAGTCAAAACTTTACATGGGGTGTACTTACTTTTTCACGTGACTGTATATGGCATTGACTTACCCGAATTTTGATATCAAGAATATTATTTTTGAAAAACTACAATATTATAAGAACAAGGGGGTTACCTTTCACCGCATTGTGATTAAATATAATTACGATCATAATCGCCCACAACGTGACATTAGAAAACTGTTTATCGAAACACCAACGTTGTTTTCATGGGGTATTAATGGAAATAAAAATAGTGCTAAGGGGGGCATAGTTGAATCATATTCGATGCCCCTTGTTATGTATAATTCTCGAGTACCCATGACGACGGCGGAAACAAAAACAATAGCAATGTTTGAAGAAATTCTTAATGTCATTAAAGTACATTTGATGAAAGCCGATGTTATTGAAAAGATGAAAAAGGAACAGAACAAGAAAGAAAACAAGTACAGATACATTCAAAGTACACCGCCCCCAGGCCAAATAATTAAATATCCTCCAGCGCGGCATTGCCGGGGCGCCTCCGGGGCCCAGCAATGCCGCTGTCCAGCTGATAGAGACTGTATTTGGAGGGAGAGGTGCGCAATAATTGATTGATTAATTGCATAATTAAAATCAAGAAAAGATTATCAAAAAATATTTTCTCAATCAATTGGCTAATAGCATCACTAAACCACTACTGCTTCATCTGAAGATGTATCTTTTAGAAATGTAATTAAATAAGGCATTAATTTAAAAAATTAAATAATTAATTGATTAATCAATAAATAATGATTCGATTAAATGATTAATCAATAAATCAAAAATATCCTTTGTAGCCACATAACTTGGTCACTGTCATGTCCAAATATTAGCTTCCTAGCTCAAAAGGTGCCTGTGATATTGCCCAGATGAGAAAGAAAATAAACAAGTACAGATACATTCAAAGTACACCGCCCCCATGCCAAATAATTAAATATCCTAAAGCGCGGCATTGCCGGGGCGCCCGGCAATACCGCAGTGCAGCTCATAGAGGCTGCATTGGTAGGGAGAGGTGCACACTAATTGATTGATTAATTGTATAATTAAAATCAATAAAAGATTATCACAAAATATTTTCTTAATCAATTGGCTAATACCATAACAAAACCACTAGTGCTTCATCCGAAGATGTATCTTTTTAAAATTTAATTAATGAAATCTTTAATAAAAAAATTAAATAATTAATTGATTAATCAATGAATAATTAATCGATTAAATGATTAATCAATAAATCAAAAATATCCTTGACAGCCACATCACTTGGTCACTGTCATATCCAAATATTAGCTTCCTAGCTCAAAAGGTGCCTGAGATATTGGCCAAAGACTGGGGACAAGGAGAAAGAAAATAAGTAAATGATTAATAATGAAAATAAATAAATAATAATCACTAAAAATTTTAATTATTAATCAATTCGGTCAGAGAACACATAAACCACCACCATTTCATCAGAATCTGTAACTTCCAAAAAAAAAAATTTTTAGTCATTGATTGAACAAGTACAGATACATTCAAAGTACACCGCCCCCATGCCAAATAATTAAATAATCTACAGCGCGGCTCATAGAGACTGCATTAGGAGGGAGAGGTGCATAATAATTGATTGATTAATTGCATAATTAAAATCAATAAAAGATGATCACAAAATATTTTCTTAATCAATTGGCTAATAGCATAACTAAACCACTCGTGCTTCATCCGAAGATGTGTCTTTTAGAAATTTAATTAAATAAGTCATTAATAAAAATAATAATAATTAATTGATTAATCAATAAATAATTAATCGATTAATCAATAAATAATTAATCGATTAAATGATTAATCAATAAATCAAAAATATCCTTGATAGCCACATCACTTGGTCAGTCATGTCCAAATATTAGCTTCCCAGCTCAAAAGGTGCCTGAGATATTGGCCAAATGAGAAAGAAAATAAATAAATGATTAATAATGAAAATAAATAAATAATAATCATTAAAAAAATTAAATTATTAATCAATTCGGTCAAAGAACACATAAACCACCACCATTTCATCAGAATCTGTAACTTAAAAAAAAAAAATTTTTTAGTCATTAATCAAATAATTAAATAATTAATCGATTAATTGATTAATTGATTAATTAATAAATCAAAAATAGCCTTTGCAGCCAAATCACCTGGTCATTGGCCTGTCCAAATATCAGCTTCCTCACTCAAAAGGTGCCTGAGTTAATGGTCAGAAGAGAAAGGAAATTTGATTAATTAAATAAGTACTGAATTAATCGCTAATAATTAAATAACTCCTCAATTAATTGATTAATCAAAAAACAAAAAATAGTTTTTGAGAAAGGACTTGCTCACTACTGTGCCGAAATTTCAACTTCCCAGCTCAAAGGATGGCTGAGATATCGCCCGGACAAACAAACAAGAAAACAAACAAATGAAAAATCGGTCAGAGACCGAGGACTTGCCGGGATGTACTTTTTTATCGACCATTTAGGACAAATATGGCGGCCGAACCAAGTGACCGATGACGTCATCATTAACATATTTTATTCCCCATGTAGAGTTCTTTACAATGAGCCATGTCTCAATTTGTTCTGTTCAGTACTTTCAGAGATATGGAGGTGCAAAGTTTTGCCGTTTTTCCAAGATGGCGGCCGACCACGTGACTGATGACGTCATCATTAACATATTTTATTCCCCATGGAGAGTTCTTTACAATGAGCCACGTGTCAATTTTTTCTATTCAGTACTTTCGGAGATATAGAGGTGCAAAGTTTTTCGGTTTTTCCAAGATGGCGGCCGAACCACGTGACCTATGACGTCATCATTTGGGCACAGTATATTAGAGGGCAAGACAAATACGTGTGCAAAGTTTAGTGATTCTACGTGCAACGGTGTAGACGTAGTGCTGCAAACAGACAAACAGACAGACAGACAAATGAAAAATCGGTCAGAGACCGAGGACTTGCCGGAATGTACTCTTTTATCGGCCATTTAAGACAAATATGGCGTCCGAACCACGTGATAGATGACGTCATCATTAACATATATTATTCCCCATGGAGAGTTCTTTACAGAGCCATGTCTCAACTTTTTCTATTCAGCATTTTTGGAGATATGGAGGTGCTACGTTTTTCGGTTTTTCCAAGATGGCAGCCGAACCACGTGACCTATGATGTCATCATTAACATATTTTATTCCCCATGGAGAGTTCTTTACCTAGAGCCATGTCTCAATTTTTTCTATTCAGCACTTTCAGAGATATGGAGGTGCACAATTTTTCGGTTTTTCCAAGATGGCGGCCGAACCACGTGACATATGACGTCATCATTAACATATTTTATTCCCCATTGAGAGTTCTTTACAATGAGCCATGTCTCAATTTTTTCCATTCTGCACTTTTGGAGATATAGTGGTGCAAAGTTTTCCCATTTTTCCAAGATGGCGGCCGAACCACGTGACCGATGGCGTCATCATTAACATATTTTATTTCCCATGGAGAGTTCTTTACAATGAGCCATGTCTCAATTTTTTCTGTTCAGCACTTTTGGAGATTTTGTGGTGCAAAGTTTTGCCGTTTTTCCAAGATGGCGGCCGACCACGTGACTGATGACGTCATCATTAACATATTTTAATCCCCATGGAGAGTTCTTTACAATGAGCCATGTCTCAATTATTTCTGTTCAGCACTTTTGGAGATATAGTGGTGCAAAGTTTTGCCGTTTTTCCAAGATGGCGGCCGACCACGTGACATATGACGTCATCATTAACATATTTTATTCCCCATGGAGAGTTCTTTCCAATGAGCCATGTCTCAATTTTTTCTGTTCAGCACTTTTGGAGATATAGTGGCGCAACGTTTTGCCGTTTTTCAAAGATGACGACCGAACCACGTGACCGATGACGTCATCATTAATATATTTTATTCCCCATGGAGAGTTCTTTACAATGAGCCATGTCTCAATTTTTTCTGTTCAGCACTTTTGGAAATATAGTGCTGCAAAGTTTTGCCGTTTTTCCAAGATGGCGGCCGACCACGTGACTGATGACGTCATCATTAACATATTTTATTCCCCATGGAGAGTTCTTTACAATGAGCCATGTCTCAATTTTTTCTGTTCAGCACTTTTGGAGATATAGTGGTGCAAAATTTTGCTGTTTTTCCAAGATGGTGGCCGACCACGTGACTGATGACGTCATCATTAAGATATTTTATTCCCCATGGAGAGTTCTTTACAATGAGCCATGTCTCAATTTTTTCTGTTCAGTACTTTCGGAGATATAGAGGTGCAAAGTTTTTCGGTTTTTCCAAGATGGCGGCCGAACCACGTCACCGATGACGTCATCAATTGGGCACAGTCTATTTCAGGGCAAGACCAATATGTGTGCAAAGTTTGGCGATTCTACGTGCAACGGTGTAGACGCAGTGCTGCAAACAGACAGACAGACAAACAGACAAACAGACAAACAGATGAAAAATCGGTCAGAGACCGAGGACTTGCCGGAATGTACTTTTTTATCGGCCATTTAGAACAAATATGGCGGCCGAACTATGTGATACATGACGTCATCATTAACATATTTTATTCCCCATGGAGAGTTCTTTACAATGAGCCATACCTCAATTTTTTCTGTTCAGGACTTTTGGAGATGTGGAGGTGCAGAGTTTTTCGGTTTTTCCAAGATGGCGGCCGACCACGTGACTGATGACGTCATCATTAACATATTTTATTCCCCATGGAGAGTTCTTTACAATGAGCCATGTCTCAATTTTTTCTGTTCAGCACTTTTGGAGTTATAGTGGTGAAAATTTTTGCCGTTTTTCCAAGATGGCGGCCGACCACGTGACATATGACGTCATCATTAACATATTTTATTCCCCATGGAGAGTTCTTTACAATGAGCCATGTCTCAATTTTTTCTGTTCAGTACTTTCGGAGATATAGAGGTGCAAAGTTTTTCGGTTTTTCCAAGATGGCGGCCGAACCACGTCACCGATGACGTCATCAATTGGGCACAGTCTATTCCAGGGCAAGACCAATATGTGTGCAAAGTTTGGCGATTCTACGTGCAACGGTGTAGACGCAGTGCTGCAAACAGACAGACAGACAGACAGACAGACAGACAGACAGACAAACAGACAGACAAACGAACAGATCAACATACTTGCCGGAAAATTTTTTCCGGCAAGTAACAAACAGACAAATGAAAAATCGGTCAGAGACCGAGGACTTGCCGGAATGTACTTTTTTATCCGCCATTTAGGACAAATATGGCGGCCGAACCACGTGACCGATGACGTCATCATTAACATATTTTATTCCCCATGGAGAGTTCTTTACAATGAGCCATGTCTCAATTTTTTCTATTCAGTACTTTCAGAGATATGGAGGTGCAAAGTTTTGCCGTTTTTCCAAGATGGCGGCCGACCACGTGACTGATGACGTCATCATTAACATATTTTATTCCCCATGGAGAGTTCTTCACAATGAGCCATGTCTCAATTTTTTCTGTTCAGTACTTTCGGAGATATAGCGGTGCAAATTATTTCGGTTTTTCCAAGATGGCCGCCGAAACACGTGACCGATGACGTCATAAATTGGGCACAGTCTATTCCAGGGCAAGACGAATATGTGTGCAAAGTTTGGCGATTTTCCGTGCAACGGTGTAGACGCAGTGCTGCAAACAGACAAACAGACAAACAGACAGACAGACAGACAGACAGACAAACGAACAGATCAACATACTTGCCGGAAAATTTTTTCCGGCAAGTAATGAAAAATCGGTCAGAGACCGAGGACTTGCCGGAATGTACTTTTTTATTGGCCATTTAGGACAAATATGGCGGCTGAACCACGTGACCGATGACGTCATCATTAACATATTTTATTCCCCATGGAGAGTTCTTTACAATGAGCCATGTCTCAATTTTTTCTGTTCAGCACTTTTGGAAATATAGTGGTGCAAAGTTTTGCCGTTTTTCCAAGATGGCGACCGACCACGTGACATATGACATCATCATTAACATATTTTATTCCCCATGGAGAGTTCTTTACAATGAGCCATGTCTCAATTTTTTCTGTTCAGCACTTTTGGAGATATAGTGGTGCAAAGTTTTGCTGTTTTTCCAAGATGGCGGCCGACCACGTGACTGATGACGTCATCATTAACAAATTTTATTCCCCATGGAGAGTTCTTTACAATGAGCCATGTCAATTTTTTCTGTTCAGCACTTTTGGAGATATAGTGGTGCAAAGTTTTGCCGTTTTTCCAAGATGGCGGCCGACCACGTGACATATGACGTCATCAATCACATATTTTATTCCCCATGGAGAGTTCTTTACAATGAGCCATGTCTCAATTTTTTCTATTCAGTACTTTCAGAGATATGGAGGTGCAAAGTTTTGCCGTTTTTCCAAGATGGCGGCCGACCACGTGACTGATGACGTCATCATTAACATATTTTATTCCCCATGGAGAGTTCTTCACAATGAGCCATGTCTCAATTTTTTCTGTTCAGTACTTTCGGAGATATAGCGGTGCAAATTATTTCGGTTTTTCCAAGATGGCCGCCGAAACACGTGACCGATGACGTCATAAATTGGGCACAGTCTATTCCAGGGCAAGACGAATATGTGTGCAAAGTTTGGCGATTTTCCGTGCAACGGTGTAGACGCAGTGCTGCAAACAGACAAACAGACAAACAGACAGACAGACAGACAGACAGACAAACGAACAGTTCAACATACTTGCCGGAAAATTTTTTCCGGCAAGTAATGAAAAATCGGTCAGAGACCGAGGACTTGCCGGAATGTACTTTTTTATCGGTCATTTAGGACAAATATGGCGGCTGAACCACGTGACCGATGACGTCATAATTAACATATTTTATTCCCCATGGAGAGTTCTTTACAATGAGCCATGTCTCAATTTTTTCTGTTCAGCACTTTTGGAAATATAGTGGTGCAAAGTTTTGCCGTTTTTCCAAGATGGCGGCCGACCACGTGACATATGACATCATCATTAACATATTTTATTCCCCATGGAGAGTTCTTTACAATGAGCCACGTCTCAATTTTTTCTGTTCAGCACTTTTGGAGATATAGTGGTGCAAAGTTTTGCTGTTTTTCCAAGATGGCGGCCGACCACGTGACTGATGACGTCATCATTAACATATTTTATTCCCCATGGAGAGTTCTTTACAATGAGCCATGTCTCAATTTTTTCTGTTCAGTACTTTCGGAGATATAGAGGTGCAAAGTTTTTCGGTTTTTCCAAGATGGCGGCCGAACCACGTCACCGATGACGTCATCAATTGGGCACAGTCTATTCCAGGGCAAGACCAATATGTGTGCAAAGTTTGGCGATTCTACGTGCAACGGTGTAGACGCAGTGCTGCAAACAGACAGACAGACAAACAGACAAACAGACAAATGAAAAATCGGTCAGAGACCGAGGACTTGCCGGAATGTACTTTTTTATCGGCCATTTAGGACAAATATGGCGGCCAAACCACGTGACCGATGAAGTCATCATTACTTGTTTTCTATACTAATTTATTCCTTGATGATGCTCAAGAAATTTCATCTTGATCGGATGAAGTTTTGTACTTGGCGAATTATGACGTCATAATGGAGGAACCTATGACATCATCATTAACATATTTTATTCCCCATGGAGAGTTCTTTACAATGAGTCATGTCTCAATTTTTTCTATTCAGGACGTTTGGAGATGTGGAGGTGCAGAGTTTTTCGGTTTTTCCAAGATGGCGGCCGAACCACGTGACTGATGACGTCATCATTAACATATTTTATTCCCCATGGAGAGTTCTTTACAATGAGCCATGTCTCAATTTTTTCTGTTCAGCACTTTTGGAGATATAGTGGTGCAAAGTTTTGCCGTTTTTCCAAGATGGCGGCCGACCACGTGACATATGACATCATCGTTAACATATTTTATTCCCCATGGAGAGTTCTTTACAATGAGCCATGTCTCAATTTTTTCTGTTCAGGACTTTTGGAGATTTCGTGGTGCAAAGTTTTGCCGTTTTTCCAAGATGGCGGCCGACCACGTGACTGATGACGTCATCATTAACATATTTTATTCCCCATGGAGAGTTCTTTACAATGAGCCATGTCTCAATTTTTTCTGTTCAGCACTTTTGGAGATATAGTGGTGCAAAGTTTTGCCGTTTTTCCAAGATGGCGGCCAACCACGTGACATATGACGTCATCATTAACATATTTTATTCCCCATGGAGAGTTCTTTACAATGAGCCATGTCTCAATTTTTTCTGTTCAGCACGTTTGGAGATATAGTGGCGCAACGTTTTGCCGTTTTTCCAAGATGGCGACCGAACCACGTGACTGATGACGTCATCATTTACATATTTTATTCCCCATGGAGAGTTCTTTACAATGAGCCATGTCTCAATTTTTTCTGTTCAGTACTTTCGGAGATATAGAGGTGCAAAGTTTTTCGGTTTTTCCAAGATGGCGGCCGAACCACGTCACCGATGACGTCATCAATTGGGCACAGTCTATTCCAGGGCAAGACCAATATGTGTGCAAAGTTTGGCGATTCTACGTGCAACGGTGTAGACGCAGTGCTGCAAACAGACAGACAAACAGACAGACAGACAGACAGACAGACAAACAAACGAACAGATCAACATACTTGCCGGAAAATTTTTCCGGCAAGTAATGAAAAATCGGTCAGAGACCGAGGACTTGCCGGAATGTACTTTTTTATTGGCCATTTAGGACAAATATGGCGGCTGAACCACGTGACCGATGACGTCATCATTAACATATTTTATTCCCCATGGAGAGTTCTTTACAATGAGCCATGTCTCAATTTTTTCTGTTCAGCACTTTTGGAAATATAGTGGTGCAAAGTTTTGCCGTTTTTCCAAGATGGCGACCGACCACGTGACATATGACATCATCATTAACATATTTTATTCCCCATGGAGAGTTCTTTACAATGAGCCATGTCTCAATTTTTTCTGTTCAGCACTTTTGGAGATATAGTGGTGCAAAGTTTTGCTGTTTTTCCAAGATGGCGGCCGACCACGTGACTGATGACGTCATCATTAACAAATTTTATTCCCCATGGAGAGTTCTTTACAATGAGCCATGTCAATTTTTTCTGTTCAGCACTTTTGGAGATATAGTGGTGCAAAGTTTTGCCGTTTTTCCAAGATGGCGGCCGACCACGTGACATATGACGTCATCAATCACATATTTTATTCCCCATGGAGAGTTCTTTACAATGAGCCATGTCTCAATTTTTTCTATTCAGTACTTTCAGAGATATGGAGGTGCAAAGTTTTGCCGTTTTTCCAAGATGGCGGCCGACCACGTGACTGATGACGTCATCATTAACATATTTTATTCCCCATGGAGAGTTCTTCACAATGAGCCATGTCTCAATTTTTTCTGTTCAGTACTTTCGGAGATATAGCGGTGCAAATTATTTCGGTTTTTCCAAGATGGCCGCCGAAACACGTGACCGATGACGTCATAAATTGGGCACAGTCTATTCCAGGGCAAGACGAATATGTGTGCAAAGTTTGGCGATTTTCCGTGCAACGGTGTAGACGCAGTGCTGCAAACAGACAAACAGACAAACAGACAGACAGACAGACAGACAGACAAACGAACAGCTCAACATACTTGCCGGAAAAATTTTTCCGGCAAGTAATGAAAAATCGGTCAGAGACCGAGGACTTGCCGGAATGTACTTTTTTATCGGCCATTTAGAACAAATATGGCGGCTGAACCACGTGATAGATGACGTCATTATTAACATATTTTATTCCCCATGGAGAGTTCTTTCCAATGGGCCATGTCTCAATTCTTTCTGTTCAGCACTTTTTGAGATATAGTGGTGCAAATTTTTGCCGTTTTTCCAAGATGGCGGCCGACCACGTGACATATGACGTCATCATTAACATATTTTATTCCCCACGGAGAGTTCTTTACAATGAGCCATGTCTCAATTTTTTCTGTTCAGCACTTTTGGAGATAGAGGTGCAACGTTTTTCGGATTTTCCAAGATGGCGGCCGAACCACGTGACCGATGACGTCATCATTAACATATTTTATTCCCCACGGAGAGTTCTTTCCAATGAGCCATGTCTCAATTTTTTCTATTCAGCACCTTCGGAGATATGGAGGTGCAAAGTTTTTCGGATTTTCCAAGATGGCGGCAGAACCACGTGACCGATGACGTCATCATTAACATATTTTATTCCCCCTGGAGAGTTCTTTCCAATGAGCCATGTCTCAATTTTTTCTGTTCAGCACTTTTGGAGCTATAGTGGTGCAAATTTTTGCCGTTTTTCCAAGATGGCGGCCGACCACGTGACATATGACGTCATCAGTAACATATTTTATTCCCCATGGAGAGTTCTTTACAATGAGCCATGTCTCAATTTTTTCTGTACAGTACTTTCGGAGATATAGAGGTGCCAAGTTTTTCGGTTTTTCCAAGATGGCGGCCGAACCACGTCACCGATGACGTCATCAATTGGGCACAGTCTATTCCAGGGCAAGACCAATATGTGTGCAAAGTTTGGCGATTCTCCGTGCAACGGTGTAGACGCAGTGCTGCAAACAGACAGACAAACAGATGAAAAATCGGTCAGAGACCGAGGACTTGCCGGAATGTACTTTTTTATCGGCCATTTAGGACAAATAGGGCGGCCGAACCACGTGACCGATGACGTCATAATTAACATATTTTATTCCCCATGGAGAGTTCTTTACAATGAGCCATACCTCAATTTTTACTATTCAGGACTTTTAGAGATGTGGAGGTGCAGAGTTTTTCGGTTTTTCCAAGATGGCGGCCGAACCACGTGACCGATGACATCATCATTAACATATTTTGTTCCCCATGGAGAGTTCTTTACAATGAGCCATGTCTCAATTTTTTCTATTCAGCACTTTCGGAGATATGGAGGTGCTAAGTTTTTCGGTTTTTCCAAGATGGCGGCCGACCACGTGACTGATGACGTCATCATTAACATATTTTATGCCCCATGGAGAGTTCTTTACAATGAGCCATGTCTCAATTTTTTCTGTTCAGCACTTTTGGAGATATAGTGGTGCAAATTTTTGCCGTTTTTCCAAGATGGCGGCCGACCACGTGACATATGACGTCATCATTAACATATTTTATTCCCCATGGAGAGTTCTTTACAATGAGCCATGTCTCAATTTTTTCTGTTCAGTACTTTCGGAGATATAGAGGTGCAAATTTATTCGGTTTTTCCAAGATGGCGGCCGAACCACGTCACCGATGACGTCATCATTGAGGCACAGTATATTAGAGGGCAAGACCATTATGTGTGCAAAGTTTGGCGATTCTCCGTGCAACGGTGTAGACGCAGTGCTGCAAACAGACAAACAGACAGACAAACAGCCAAACAGACAAACAGACAAACAAACGAACAGATCAACATACTTGCCGGAAAATGAAAAATCGGTCAGAGACCGAGGACTTGCCGGAATGTACGTTTTTTATCGGCCATTTAGAACAAATATGGCGGCTGAACCACGTGATAGATGACGTCATCATTAACTTATTTTATTCCCCATGGAGAGTTCTTTTCAATGAGCCATGTCTCAATTTTTTCTATTCAGCACATTCAGAGATATGGAGGTGCAAAATTTTTCGGTTTTTCCAAGATGGCGGCCGAACCACCTGACATATGACGTCATCATTAACAAATTTTATTCCCCATGGAGAGTTCTTTACAATGAGCCATGTCTCAATTTTTTCTGTTCAGCACTTTTGGAGATTTCGTGGTGCAAAGTTTTGCCGTTTTTCCAAGATGGCGGTCGACCACGTGACTGATGACGTCATCATTAACATATTTTATTCCCCATGGAGAGTTCTTTACAATGAGCCATGTCTCAATTTTTTCTGTTCAGCACTTTTGGAGATATAGTGGTGCAAAGTTTTGCCGTTTTTCCAAGATGGCGGCCGACCACGTGACATATGACGTCATCATTAACATATTTTATTCCCCATGGAGAGTTCTTTACAATGAGCCATGTCTCAATTTTTTCTGTTCAGCACTTTTGGAGATATAGTGGCGCAAAGTTTTGCCGTTTTTCCAAGATGGCGACTGAACCGCGTGACTGATGACGTCATCATTTACATATTTTATTCCCCATGGAGAGTTCTTTACAATGAGCCATGTCTTAATTTTTTCTGTTCAGTACTTTCGGAGATATAGAGGTGCAAAGTTTTTCGGTTTTTCCAAGATGGCGGCCGAACCACGTCACCGATGACGTCATCAATTGGGCACAGTCTATTCCAGGGCAAGACCAATATATGTGCAAAGTTTGGCGATTCTCCGTGCAACGGTGTAGACGCAGTGCTGCAAACAGACAGACAGACAGACAAACAGACAGACAGACAGACAGATGAAAAATCGGTCAGAGACCGAGGACTTGCCGGGATGTACTTTTTTATCGACCATTTAGGACAAATATGGCGGCCGAACCAAGTGACCGATGACGTCATCATTAACATATTTTATTCCCCATGTAGAGTTCTTTACAATGAGCCATGTCTCAATTTGTTCTGTTCAGTACTTTCAGAGATATGGAGGTGCAAAGTTTTGCCGTTTTTCCAAGATGGCGGCCGACCACGTGACTGATGACGTCATCATTAACATATTTTATTCCCCATGGAGAGTTCTTTACAATGAGCCACGTGTCAATTTTTTCTATTCAGTACTTTCGGAGATATAGAGGTGCAAAGTTTTTCGGTTTTTCCAAGATGGCGGCCGAACCACGTGACCTATGACGTCATCATTTGGGCACAGTATATTAGAGGGCAAGACAAATACGTGTGCAAAGTTTAGTGATTCTACGTGCAACGGTGTAGACGTAGTGCTGCAAACAGACAAACAGACAGACAGACAAATGAAAAATCGGTCAGAGACCGAGGACTTGCCGGAATGTACTCTTTTATCGGCCATTTAAGACAAATATGGCGTCCGAACCACGTGATAGATGACGTCATCATTAACATATATTATTCCCCATGGAGAGTTCTTTACAGAGCCATGTCTCAACTTTTTCTATTCAGCATTTTTGGAGATATGGAGGTGCTACGTTTTTCGGTTTTTCCAAGATGGCAGCCGAACCACGTGACCTATGATGTCATCATTAACATATTTTATTCCCCATGGAGAGTTCTTTACCTAGAGCCATGTCTCAATTTTTTCTATTCAGCACTTTCAGAGATATGGAGGTGCACAATTTTTCGGTTTTTCCAAGATGGCGGCCGAACCACGTGACATATGACGTCATCATTAACATATTTTATTCCCCATTGAGAGTTCTTTACAATGAGCCATGTCTCAATTTTTTCCATTCTGCACTTTTGGAGATATAGTGGTGCAAAGTTTTCCCATTTTTCCAAGATGGCGGCCGAACCACGTGACCGATGGCGTCATCATTAACATATTTTATTTCCCATGGAGAGTTCTTTACAATGAGCCATGTCTCAATTTTTTCTGTTCAGCACTTTTGGAGATTTTGTGGTGCAAAGTTTTGCCGTTTTTCCAAGATGGCGGCCGACCACGTGACTGATGACGTCATCATTAACATATTTTAATCCCCATGGAGAGTTCTTTACAATGAGCCATGTCTCAATTATTTCTGTTCAGCACTTTTGGAGATATAGTGGTGCAAAGTTTTGCCGTTTTTCCAAGATGGCGGCCGACCACGTGACATATGACGTCATCATTAACATATTTTATTCCCCATGGAGAGTTCTTTCCAATGAGCCATGTCTCAATTTTTTCTGTTCAGCACTTTTGGAGATATAGTGGCGCAACGTTTTGCCGTTTTTCAAAGATGACGACCGAACCACGTGACCGATGACGTCATCATTAATATATTTTATTCCCCATGGAGAGTTCTTTACAATGAGCCATGTCTCAATTTTTTCTGTTCAGCACTTTTGGAAATATAGTGCTGCAAAGTTTTGCCGTTTTTCCAAGATGGCGGCCGACCACGTGACTGATGACGTCATCATTAACATATTTTATTCCCCATGGAGAGTTCTTTACAATGAGCCATGTCTCAATTTTTTCTGTTCAGCACTTTTGGAGATATAGTGGTGCAAAATTTTGCTGTTTTTCCAAGATGGTGGCCGACCACGTGACTGATGACGTCATCATTAACATATTTTATTCCCCATGGAGAGTTCTTTACAATGAGCCATGTCTCAATTTTTTCTGTTCAGTACTTTCGGAGATATAGAGGTGCAAAGTTTTTCGGTTTTTCCAAGATGGCGGCCGAACCACGTCACCGATGACGTCATCAATTGGGCACAGTCTATTTCAGGGCAAGACCAATATGTGTGCAAAGTTTGGCGATTCTACGTGCAACGGTGTAGACGCAGTGCTGCAAACAGACAGACAGACAAACAGACAAACAGACAAACAGATGAAAAATCGGTCAGAGACCGAGGACTTGCCGGAATGTACTTTTTTATCGGCCATTTAGAACAAATATGGCGGCCGAACTATGTGATACATGACGTCATCATTAACATATTTTATTCCCCATGGAGAGTTCTTTACAATGAGCCATACCTCAATTTTTTCTGTTCAGGACTTTTGGAGATGTGGAGGTGCAGAGTTTTTCGGTTTTTCCAAGATGGCGGCCGACCACGTGACTGATGACGTCATCATTAACATATTTTATTCCCCATGGAGAGTTCTTTACAATGAGCCATGTCTCAATTTTTTCTGTTCAGCACTTTTGGAGTTATAGTGGTGAAATTTTTTGCCGTTTTTCCAAGATGGCGGCCGACCACGTGACATATGACGTCATCATTAACATATTTTATTCCCCATGGAGAGTTCTTTACAATGAGCCATGTCTCAATTTTTTCTGTTCAGTACTTTCGGAGATATAGAGGTGCAAAGTTTTTCGGTTTTTCCAAGATGGCGGCCGAACCACGTCACCGATGACGTCATCAATTGGGCACAGTCTATTCCAGGGCAGGACCAATATGTGTGCAAAGTTTGGCGATTCTACGTGCAACGGTGTAGACGCAGTGCTGCAAACAGACAGACAGACAGACAGACAGACAGACAGACAAACAGACAGACAAACGAACAGATCAACATACTTGCCGGAAAATTTTTTCCGGCAAGTAACAAACAAACGAACAGATCAACATACTTGCCGGAATCTTTTCCGGCAAGTAATGAAAAATCGGTCAGAGACCGAGGACTTGCCGGGATGTACTTTTTTATCGGCCATTTAGGACAAATATGGAGGCCGAACCACGTGACTGATGACGTCATCATTAACATATTTGATTCCCCATCGAGAGTTCTTTACAATGAGCCATGTCTCAATTATTTCTATTCAGTACTTTCGGAGATATGGAGGTGCAAATTTTTCTGTTTTTCCAAGATGGCGGCCGAACCACGTGACATATGACGTCATCATTAACATATTTTATTCCCCATGGAGAGTTCTTTACAATGAGCCATGTCTCAATTTTTTCTATTCAGCACTTTTGGAGATACAGAAGTACAAATTTTTTCGGTTTTTCCAAGATGGCGGCCGAACCACGTGACTGATGACGTCATCATTAACATATTTTATTCCCCATGCAGAGTTCTTTACAATGAGCCATGTCTCAATTTTTTCTGTTCAGCACTTTCGGAGATATAGAGGTGCAAAGTTTTTCCAAGATGGCGGCCGAACCACGTGACCAATGACGTCATCAATTGGACACAGTCTATTCCAGGGCAAGACCAATATGTGTGCAACGTTTGGCGATTCTCCGTGCAACGGTGTAGACGCAGTGCTGCAAACAGACAAACAGACAAACAGACAAACAAATGAAAAATCGGTCAGAGACCGAGGACTTGCCGGAATGTACTTTTTTATCGGCCATTTAGGACAAATATGGCGGCCGAACCACGTGACCGATGACGTCATCATTAACATATTTTATTCCCCATGGAGAGTTCTTTACAATGAGCCATACCTCAATTTTTTCTATTCAGGACTTTTGGAGATGTGGAGGTGCAGAGTTTTTCGGTTTTTCCAAGATGGCGGCCGAACCACGTGACCGATGACATCATCATTAACATATTTTATTCCCCATGGAGAGTTCTTTACAATGAGCCATGTCTCAATTTTTTCTATTCAGCACTTTCGGAGATATGGAGGTGCTAAGTTTTTCGGTTTTTCCAAGATGGCGGCCGACCACGTGACTGATGACGTCATCATTAACATATTTTATTCCCCATGGAGAGGTCTTTACAATGAGCCATGTCTCAATTTTTTCTGTTCAGCACTTTTGGAGATATAGTGGTGCAAATTTTTGCCGTTTTTCCAAGATGGCGGCCGACCACGTGACATATGACATCATCATCAACATATTTTATTCCCCATGGAGAGTTCTTTACAATGAGCCATGTCTCAATTTTTTCTGTTCAGTACTTTCGGAGATATAGAAGTGCAAAGTTTTTCGGTTTTTCCAAGATGGCGGCCGAACCACGTCACCGATGACGTCATCAATTGGGCACAGTCGATTCCAGGGCAAGACCAATATGTGTGCAAAGTTTGGCGATTCTCCGTGCAACGGTGTAGACGCAGTGCTGCAAACAGACAGACAAACAGACAAACAGACAGACAGACAAATGAAAAATCGGTCAGAGACCGAGGACTTGCCGGAATGTACTCTTTTATCGGCCATTTAAGACAAATATGGCGTCCGAACCACGTGATAGATGACGTCATCATTAACATATATTATTCCCCATGGAGAGTTCTTCACAAAGAGCCATGTCTCAACTTTTTCTATTCAGCACTTTTGGAGATATGGAGGTGCTACGTTTTTCGGTTTTTCCAAGATGGCAGCCGAACCACGTGACCTATGATGTCATCATTAACATATTTTATTCCCCATGGAGAGTTCTTTACAATGAGCCATGTCTCAATTTTTTCTATTCAGCACTTTCAGAGATATGCGGTGCACAATTTTTCGGTTTTTCCAAGATGGCGGCCGAACCACGTGACATATGACGTCATCATTAACATATTTTATTCCCCATTGAGAGTTCTTTACAATGAGCCATGTCTCAATTTTTTCCATTCTGCACTTTTGGAGATATAGTGGTGCAAAGTTTTCCCATTTTTCCAAGATGGCGGCCGAACCACGTGACCGATGGCGTCATCATTAACATATTTTATTCCCCATGGAGTTCTTTACAATGAGCCATGTCTCAATTTTTTCTGTTCAGCACTTTTGGAGATTTTGTGGTGCAAAGTTTTGCCGTTTTTCCAAGATGGCGGCCGACCACGTGACTGATGACGTCATCATTAACATATTTTATTCCCCATGGAGAGTTCTTTACAATGAGCCATGTCTCAATTATCTCTGTTCAGCACTTTTGGAGATATAGTGGTGCAAAGTTTTGCCGTTTTTCCAAGATGGCGGCCGACCACGTGACATATGACGTCATCATTAACATATTTTATTCCCCATGGAGAGTTCTTTCCAATGAGCCATGTCTCAATTTTTTCTGTTCAGCACTTTTGGAGATATAGTGGCGCAACGATTTGCCGTTTTTCCAAGATGGCGACCGAACCACGTGACTGATGACGTCATCATTTACATATTTTATTCCCCATGGAGAGTTCTTTACAATGAGCCATGTCTCAATTTTTTCTGTTCAGTACTTTCGGAGATATAGAGGTGCAAATTTATTCGGTTTTTCCAAGATGGCGGCCGAACCACGTGACCAATGACATCATCATTAACATATTGTATTCCACATGGAGATTTCTTTACAATGAGCCATGTCTCAATTTTTTCTATTCAGCACTTTCGGAGATATGGAGGTGCTAGGTTTTTCGGTTTTTCCAAGATGGCGGCCGACCACGTGACTGATGACGTCATCATTAACATATTTTATTCCCCATCGAGAGTTCTTTACAATGAGCCATGTCTCAATTTTTTCTGTTCAGCACTTTTGGAGATTTCGTGGTGCAAAGTTTTGCCGTTTTTCCAAGATGGCGGCCGACCACGTGACTGATGATGTCATCATTAACATATTTTATTCCCCATGGAGAGTTCTTTACAATGAGCCATGTCTCAATTTTTTCTGTTCAGTACTTTCGGAGATATAGAAGTGCAAAGTTTTTCGGTTTTTCCAAGATGGCGGCCGAACCACGTCACCGATGACGTCATCAATTGGGCACAGTCTATTCCAGGGCAAGACGAATATGTGTGCAAAGTTTGGCGATTCTCCGTGCAACGGTGTAGACGCAGTGCTGCAAACAGACAGACAAACAGACAAACAGACAGACAGACAAACAGACAAATGAAAAATCGGTCAGAGACCGAGGACTTGCCGGAATGTACTTTTTTATCGGCCATTTAGGACAAATATGGCGGCCGAACCACGTGACCGATGATGTCATCATTAACATATTTTATTTCCCGTGGAGAGTTGTTTACAATGAGCCATGGCTCAATTTTTTCTGTTCAGCACTTTGATATCGAGGTGCAAAATTTTTCGGTTTTTCCAAGATGGCGGCCGAACCACGTGACTGATGACGTCATCATTTGGGCACAGTATATTAGAGGGCAAGACCAATATGTGTGCCAAGTTTGGCGATTCTACGTGCAACGGTGTAGACGTAGTGCTGCAAACAGACAAACAGACAAACAGACAAACAGACAAATCAGAGACCGAGGACTTGCCGGAATGTACTTTTTTATCGGCCATTTAGGACAAATATGGCGGCCGAACCACGTGACATATGATGTCATCATTAACATATTTTATTCCCCATTGAGAGTTCTTTACAATGAGCCATGTCTCAATTTTTTCTGTTCAGCACTTTTGGAGATATAGTGGCGCAACGTTTTGCCGTTTTTCCAAGATGGCGACCGAACCACGTCACTGATGACGTCATCATTTACATATTTTATTCCCCATGGAGAGTTCTTTACAATGAGCCATGTCTCAATTTTTTCTGTTCAGCACTTTTGGAGATTTCGTGGTGCAAAGTTTTGCCGTTTTTCCAAGATGGCGGCCGATCACGTGACATATGACGTCATCATTAACATATTTTATTCCCCATGGAGAGTTCTTTACAATGAGCCATGTCTCAATTTTTTCTGTTCAGCACTTTTGGAGATATAGTGGCGCAACGTTTTGCCGTTTTTCCAAGATGGCGACCGAACCACGTGACTGATGACGTCATCATTAACGTATTTTATTCCACATGGAGAGTTCTTCACAATGAGCCATGTCTCCATTTTTTCTGTTCAGCACTTTTGGAGATTTCGTGGTGCAAAGTTTTGCCGTTTTTCCAAGATGGCGGCCGATCACGTGACATATGACATCATCATTAACATATTTTATTCCCCATGGAGAGTTCTTTACAATGAGCCATGTCTCAATTTTTTCTGTTCAGCACTTTTGGAGATATAGTGGCGCAACGTTTTGCCGTTTTTCCAAGATGGCGACCGAACCACGTGACTGATGACGTCATCATTAACATATTTTATTCCACATGGAGAGTTCTTCACAATGAGCCATGTCTCCATTTTTTCTGTTCAGCACTTTTTGAGATATAGTGGTGCAAAGTTTTTCGGTTTTTCCAAGATGGTGGCCGATCACGTGACATATGACGTCATCATTAACATATTTTATTCCCCATGGAGAGTTCTTTACAATGAGCCGTGTCTCAATTTTTTCTGTTCAGCACTTTTGGAGATATAGTGGCGCAACGTTTTGCCGTTTTTCCAAGATGGCGACCGAACCACGTGACTGATGACGTCATCATTAACATATTTTATTCCACATGGAGAGATCTTCACAATGAGCCATGTCTCCATTTTTTCTGTTCAGCACTTTTTGAGATATAGTGGTGCAAAGTTTTTCGGTTTTTCCAAGATGGCGGCCGAACCACGTGACTGATGACGTCATCAATTGGGCACAGCCTATTCCAGGGCAAGACCAATATGTGTGCAAAGTTTGGCGATTCTACGTGCAACGGTGTAGACGCAGTGCTGCAAACAGACAGACAGACAGACAAACAGACAGACAGACAAACAAATGAAAAATCGGTCAGAGACCGAGGACTTGCCGGAATTTACTTTTTTATCGGCCATTTAGGACAAATATGGCGGCTGAACCACCTGACCGATGACATCATCATTAACATATTTTATTCCCCCTGGAGAGTTCTTTCCAATGAGCCATGTCTCAATTTTTTCTGTTCAGCACTTTTGGAGATAGAGGTGCAACGTTTTTCGGATTTTCCAAGATGGCGGCCGAACCACGTGACCGATGACGTCATCATTAACATATTTTATTCCCCCTGGAGAGTTCTTTCCAATGAGCCATGTCTCAATTTTTTCTATTCAGCACTTTCGGAGATATGGAGGTGATTTTTTTTCCCGTTTTTCCAAGATGGCGGCCGCACCACGTGACCGATGACGTCATCATTAACATATTTTATTCCACATGGAGAGTTCTTGACAATGAGCCATGTCTCAATTTTTTCTATTCAGCACTTTCGGAGATATGGAGGTGCTAGGTTTTTCGGTTTTTCCAAGATGGCGGCCGACCACGTGACATATGACGTCATCGTTAACATATTTTATTCCCCATGGAGAGTTCTTTACAATGAGCCATGTCTCAATTTTTTCTGTTCAGCACTTTTGGAGATATAGTGGTGCAAATTTTTGCCGTTTTTCCAACATGGCGGCCGACCACGTGACATATGACGTCATCATTAACATATTTTATTCCCCATGGAGAGTTCTTTACAATGAGCCATGTCTCCATTTTTTCTGTTCAGTACTTTCGGAGATATAGAGGTGCAAAGTTTTTCGGTTTTTCCAAGATGGCGGCCGAACCACGTCACCGATGACGTCATCAATTGGGCACAGTCTATTCCAGGGCAAGACCAATATGTGTGCAAAGTTTGGCGATTCTCCGTGCAACGGTGTAGACGCAGTGCTGCAAACAGACAGACAAACAGACAAACAGACAGACAGATGAAAAATCGGTCAGAGACCGAGGACTTGCCGGAATGTACTTTTTTATCGGCCATTTAGGACAAATATGGCGGCCGAACCACGTGACCGATGACGTCATCATTAACATATTTTATTCCCCATGGAGAGTTCTTTACAATGAGCCATACCTCAATTTTTTCTGTTCAAGACTTTTGGAGATGTGGAGGTGCAGAGTTTTTCGGTTTTTCCAAGATGGCGGCCGACCACGTGACTGATGACGTCATCATTAACATATTTTATTCCCCATGGAGAGTTCTTTACAATGAGCCATGTCTCAATTTTTTCTGTTCAGCACTTTTGGAGATATAGTGGTGAAAATTTTTGCCGTTTTTCCAAGATGGCGGCCGACCACGTGACATATGACGTCATCATTAACATATTTTATTCCCCATGGAGAGTTCTTTACAATGAGCCAAGTCTCAATTTTTTCTGTTCAGCACTTTTGGAGATATAGTGGCGCAACGTTTTTCGGTTTTTCCAAGATGGCGCCAGAACCACGTGACTGATGACGTCATCATTTACGTATTTTATTCCCCATGGAGAGTTCTTTACAACGAGCCATGTCTCAATTTTTTCTGTTCAGTACTTTCGGAGATATAGAGGTGCAAAGTTTTTCGGGTTTTCCAAGATGGCGGCCGAACCACGTCACCGATGACGTCATCAATTGGGCACAGTCTATTCCAGGGCAAGACCAATATGTGTGCAAAGTTTGGCGATTCTACGTGCAACGGTGTAGACGCAGTGCTGCAAACAGACAGACAGACAGACAGACAGACAAACAGACAAACAGACAAACAGACAGACAAACGAACAGATCAACATACTTGCCGGAAAATTTTTTCCGGCAAGTAACAAACAAACGAACAGATCAACATACTTGCCGGAATCTTTTCCGGCAAGTAATAACAAACGCAACCGACCAATATACTTGAAAAATCTTCAATTTCACAAGTAACAAACAGACAGATGAAAAATCGGTCAGAGACCGAGGACTTGCCGGAATGTACTTTTTTATTGGCCATTTAGGACAAATATGGCGGCCGAACCACGTGACTGATGACGTCATCATTAACATATTTTATTCCCCATGGAGAGTTCTTTACATTGAGCCACGTCCCAAGTTTTTCTATTCAGGACTTTCGGAGATATGGAGGTGTAACGTTTTCCGGTTTTTCCAAGATGGCGACCGAACCACGTGACATATGACGTCATCATTAACATATTTTATTCCCCCATGGAGAGTTCTTTACAATGAGCCATGTCTCAATTGTTTCTGTTCAGCACTTTTGGAGATATAGTGGTGCAAAGTTTTGCCGTTTTTCCAAGATGGCGGCCGAACCACGTGACCTATGACGTCATCATTAACATATTTTATTCCACATGGAGAGTTCTTCACAATGAGCCATGTCTCCATTTTTTCTGTTCAGCACTTTTTGAGATATAGTGGTGCAAAGTTTTTCGGTTTTTCCAAGATGGTGGCCGATCACGTGACATATGACGTCATCATTAACATATTTTATTCCCCATGGAGAGTTCTTTACAATGAGCCGTGTCTCAATTTTTTCTGTTCAGCACTT
Source organism: Myxine glutinosa (assembly GCF_964187855.1). Classification (NCBI taxonomy): domain Eukaryota; kingdom Metazoa; phylum Chordata; class Myxini; order Myxiniformes; family Myxinidae; genus Myxine; species Myxine glutinosa. Next base: position 92,346,519 of record NC_136261.1, read on the forward strand.
TTGGAGATATAGTGGCGCAACGTTTTGCCGTTTTTCCAAGATGGCGACCGAACCACGTGACTGATGACGTCATCATTAACATATTTTATTCCACATGGAGAGATCTTCACAATGAGCCATGTCTCCATTTTTTCTGTTCAGCACTTTTTGAGATATAGTGGTGCAAAGTTTTTCGGTTTTTCCAAGATGGCGGCCGAACCACGTGACTGATGACGTCATCAATTGGGCACAGCCTATTCCAGGGCAAGACCAATATGTGTGCAAAGTTTGGCGATTCTACGTGCAACGGTGTAGACGCAGTGCTGCAAACAGACAGACAGACAGACAAACAGACAGACAGACAAACAAATGAAAAATCGGTCAGAGACCGAGGACTTGCCGGAATTTACTTTTTTATCGGCCATTTAGGACAAATATGGCGGCTGAACCACCTGACCGATGACATCATCATTAACATATTTTATTCCCCCTGGAGAGTTCTTTCCAATGAGCCATGTCTCAATTTTTTCTGTTCAGCACTTTTGGAGATAGAGGTGCAACGTTTTTCGGATTTTCCAAGATGGCGGCCGAACCACGTGACCGATGACGTCATCATTAACATATTTTATTCCCCCTGGAGAGTTCTTTCCAATGAGCCATGTCTCAATTTTTTCTATTCAGCACTTTCGGAGATATGGAGGTGATTTTTTTTCCCGTTTTTCCAAGATGGCGGCCGCACCACGTGACCGATGACGTCATCATTAACATATTTTATTCCACATGGAGAGTTCTTGACAATGAGCCATGTCTCAATTTTTTCTATTCAGCACTTTCGGAGATATGGAGGTGCTAGGTTTTTCGGTTTTTCCAAGATGGCGGCCGACCACGTGACATATGACGTCATCGTTAACATATTTTATTCCCCATGGAGAGTTCTTTACAATGAGCCATGTCTCAATTTTTTCTGTTCAGCACTTTTGGAGATATAGTGGTGCAAATTTTTGCCGTTTTTCCAACATGGCGGCCGACCACGTGACATATGACGTCATCATTAACATATTTTATTCCCCATGGAGAGTTCTTTACAATGAGCCATGTCTCCATTTTTTCTGTTCAGTACTTTCGGAGATATAGAGGTGCAAAGTTTTTCGGTTTTTCCAAGATGGCGGCCGAACCACGTCACCGATGACGTCATCAATTGGGCACAGTCTATTCCAGGGCAAGACCAATATGTGTGCAAAGTTTGGCGATTCTCCGTGCAACGGTGTAGACGCAGTGCTGCAAACAGACAGACAAACAGACAAACAGACAGACAGATGAAAAATCGGTCAGAGACCGAGGACTTGCCGGAATGTACTTTTTTATCGGCCATTTAGGACAAATATGGCGGCCGAACCACGTGACCGATGACGTCATCATTAACATATTTTATTCCCCATGGAGAGTTCTTTACAATGAGCCATACCTCAATTTTTTCTGTTCAAGACTTTTGGAGATGTGGAGGTGCAGAGTTTTTCGGTTTTTCCAAGATGGCGGCCGACCACGTGACTGATGACGTCATCATTAACATATTTTATTCCCCATGGAGAGTTCTTTACAATGAGCCATGTCTCAATTTTTTCTGTTCAGCACTTTTGGAGATATAGTGGTGAAAATTTTTGCCGTTTTTCCAAGATGGCGGCCGACCACGTGACATATGACGTCATCATTAACATATTTTATTCCCCATGGAGAGTTCTTTACAATGAGCCAAGTCTCAATTTTTTCTGTTCAGCACTTTTGGAGATATAGTGGCGCAACGTTTTTCGGTTTTTCCAAGATGGCGCCAGAACCACGTGACTGATGACGTCATCATTTACGTATTTTATTCCCCATGGAGAGTTCTTTACAACGAGCCATGTCTCAATTTTTTCTGTTCAGTACTTTCGGAGATATAGAGGTGCAAAGTTTTTCGGGTTTTCCAAGATGGCGGCCGAACCACGTCACCGATGACGTCATCAATTGGGCACAGTCTATTCCAGGGCAAGACCAATATGTGTGCAAAGTTTGGCGATTCTACGTGCAACGGTGTAGACGCAGTGCTGCAAACAGACAGACAGACAGACAGACAGACAAACAGACAAACAGATGAAAAATCGGTCAGAGACCGAGGACTTGCCGGAATGTACTTTTTTATTGGCCATTTAGGACAAATATGGCGGCCGAACCACGTGACCGATGACGTCATCATTAACATATTTTATTCCCCATGGAGAGTTCTTTTCAATGAGCCATGTCTCAATTTTTTCTATTCAGCACTTTCGGAGATGTGGAGGTTTCGGTTTTTCCAAGATGGCGGCCGAACCACGTGACATATGATGTCATCATTAACAAATTTTATTCCCCATGGAGAGGTCTTTACAATGAGCCATGTCTCAATTTTTTCCATTCTGCACTTTTGGAGATATAGTGGTGCAAAGTTTTTGCCGTTTTTCCAAGATGGCGGCCGACCACGTGACATATGACATCATTAACATATTTTATTCCCCATGGAGAGTTTTTTTACAATGAGCCATGTCTCAATTTTTTCTGTTCAGCACTTTTGGAGATTTCGTAGTGCAAAGTTTTGCTGTTTTTCCAAGATGGCGGCCGACCACGTGACATATGACGTCATCATTAACATATTTTATTCCCCATGGAGAGTTCTTTACAATGAGCCATGTCTCAATTTTTTCAATTCAGCACTTTCGGAGATGTTGAGGTGCAAAGTTTTCGGTTTTTCCAAGATGGCGGCCGAACCACGTGACCGATGACGTCACCATTAACATATTTTATTCCACATGGAGAGTTCTTGACAATGAGCCATGTCTCAATTTTTTCTATTCAGCACTTTCAGAGATATGGAGGTGCAAAGTTTTTCGTTTTTTCCAAGATGGCGGCCGAACCACGTGACTGATGACATCATCATTAACATGTTTTATTCCCCATGGAGAGTTCTTTCCAATGAGCCATGTCTCAATTTTTTCTATTCAGCACTTCCGGAGATATGGAGGTGCAAAGTTTTTCGGTTTTTCCAAGATGGCGGCCGAAACACGTGACCGATGACGTCATAAATTGGGCACAGTCTATTCCAGGGCAAGACGAATATGTGTGCAAAGTTTGGCGATTCTCCGTGCAACGGTGTAGACGCAGTGCTGCAAACAGACAAACAGACAAACAGATGAAAAATCGGTCAGAGACCGAGGACTTGCCGGAATGTACTCTTTTATCGGCCATTTAAGACAAATATGGCGTCCGAACCACGTGATAGATGACGTCATCATTAACATATATTATTCCCCATGGAGAGTTCTTCACAAAGAGCCATGTCTCAACTTTTTCTATTCAGCACTTTTGGAGATATGGAGGTGCTACGTTTTTCGGTTTTTCCAAGATGGCAGCCGAACCACGTGACCTATGATGTCATCATTAACATATTTTATTCCCCATGGAGAGTTCTTTACAATGAGCCATGTCTCAATTTTTTCTATTCAGCACTTTCAGAGATATGGAGGTGCAAAGTTTTTCGGTTTTTCCAAGATGGCGGCCGAACCACGTGACATATGACGTCATCATTAACATATTTTATTCCCCATTGAGAGTTCTTTACAATGAGCCATGTCTCAATTTTTTCCATTCTGCACTTTTGGAGATATAGTGGTGCAAAGTTTTCCCATTTTTCCAAGATGGCGGCCGAACCACGTGACCGATGGCGTCATCATTAACATATTTTATTCCCCATGGAGAGTTCTTTACAATGAGCCATGTCTCAATTTTTTCTGTTCAGCACTTTTGGAGATTTTGTGGTGCAAAGTTTTGCCGTTTTTCCAAGATGGCGGCCGACCACGTGACTGATGACGTCATCATTAACATATTTTATTCCCCATGGAGAGTTCTTTACAATGAGCCATGTCTCAATTATTCTGTTCAGCACTTTTGGAGATATAGTGGTGCAAAGTTTTGCCGTTTTTCCAAGATGGCGGCCGACCACGTGACATATGACGTCATCATTAACATATTTTATTCCCCATGGAGAGTTCTTTCCAATGAGCCATGTCTCAATTTTTTCTGTTCAGCACTTTTGGAGATATAGTGGCGCAACGATTTGCCGTTTTTCCAAGATGGCGACCGAACCACGTGACTGATGACGTCATCATTTACATATTTTATTCCCCATGGAGAGTTCTTTACAATGAGCCATGTCTCAATTTTTTCTGTTCAGCACTTTTGGAGATATAGTGGTGCAAATTTTTGCCGTTTTTCCAAGATGGCGGCCGACCACGTGACATATGACGTCATCATTAACATATTTTATTCCCCATGGAGAGTTCTTTACAATGAGCCATGTCTCAATTTTTTCTGTTCAGTACTTTCGGAGATATAGAGGTGCAAATTTATTCGGTTTTTCCAAGATGGCGGCCGAACCACGTCACTGATGACGTCATCATTGAGGCACAGTATATTAGAGGGCAAGACCATTATGTGTGCAAAGTTTGGCGATTCTCCGTGCAACGGTGTAGACGCAGTGCTGCAAACAGACAAACAGACAGACAAACAGACAGACAAACAGACAGACAGACAAACAAACGAACAGATCAACATACTTGCCGGAAAATTTTTCCGGCAAGTAACAAACAGACAGACAAACGAACAGATCAACATACTTGCCGGAAAATTTTTTCCGGCAAGTAACAAACAAACGAACAGATCAACATACTTGCCGGAATCTTTTCCGGCAAGTAATAACAAACGCAACCGACCAATATACTTGAAAAATCTTCAATTTCACAAGTAACAAACAGACAGATGAAAAATCGGTCAGAGACCGAGGACTTGCCGGAATGTACTTTTTTATTGGCCATTTAGGACAAATATGGCGGCCGAACCACGTGACTGATGACGTCATCATTAACATATTTTATTCCCCATGGAGAGTTCTTTACATTGAGCCACGTCCCAAGTTTTTCTATTCAGGACTTTCGGAGATATGGAGGTGTAACGTTTTCCGGTTTTTCCAAGATGGCGACCGAACCACGTGACATATGACGTCATCATTAACATATTTTATTCCCCCATGGAGAGTTCTTTACAATGAGCCATGTCTCAATTGTTTCTGTTCAGCACTTTTGGAGATATAGTGGTGCAAAGTTTTGCCGTTTTTCCAAGATGGCGGCCGAACCACGTGACCTATGACGTCATCATTAACATATTTTATTCCCCATGGAGAGTTCTTTACAATGAGCCATGTCTCAATTTTTTCTGTTCAGCACTTTTGGAGATTTCGTGGTGCAAAGTTTTGCCGTTTTTCCAAGATGGCGGCCGAACCACGTGACCTATGACGTCATCATTAACATATTTTATTCCCCCTGGAGAGTTCTTTCCAATGAGCCATGTCTCAATTTTTTCTGTTCAGCACTTTTGGAGATAGAGGTGCAACGTTTTTCGGATTTTCCAAGATGGCGGCCGAACCACGTGACCGATGACGTCATAATTAACATATTTTATTCCCCCTGGAGAGTTCTTTCCAATGAGCCATGTCTCAATTTTTTCTATTCAGCACTTTCGGAGATATGGAGGTGATTTTTTTTCCCGTTTTTCCAAGATGGCGGCCGCACCACGTGACCGATGACGTCATCATTAACATATTTTATTCCACATGGAGAGTTCTTGACAATGAGCCATGTCTCAATTTTTTCTATTCAGCACTTTCGGAGATATGGAGGTGCTAGGTTTTTCGGTTTTTCCAAGATGGCGGCCGACCACGTGACATATGACGTCATCGTTAACATATTTTATTCCCCATGGAGAGTTCTTTACAATGAGCCATGTCTCAATTTTTTCTGTTCAGCACTTTTGGAGATATAGTGGTGCAAATTTTTGCCGTTTTTCCAACATGGCGGCCGACCACGTGACATATGACGTCATCATTAACATATTTTATTCCCCATGGAGAGTTCTTTACAATGAGCCATGTCTCCATTTTTTCTGTTCAGTACTTTCGGAGATATAGAGGTGCAAAGTTTTTCGGTTTTTCCAAGATGGCGGCCGAACCACGTCACCGATGACGTCATCAATTGGGCACAGTCTATTCCAGGGCAAGACCAATATGTGTGCAAAGTTTGGCGATTCTCCGTGCAACGGTGTAGACGCAGTGCTGCAAACAGACAGACAAACAGACAAACAGACAGACAGATGAAAAATCGGTCAGAGACCGAGGACTTGCCGGAATGTACTTTTTTATCGGCCATTTAGGACAAATATGGCGGCCGAACCACGTGACCGATGACGTCATCATTAACATATTTTATTCCCCATGGAGAGTTCTTTACAATGAGCCATACCTCAATTTTTTCTGTTCAAGACTTTTGGAGATGTGGAGGTGCAGAGTTTTTCGGTTTTTCCAAGATGGCGGCCGACCACGTGACTGATGACGTCATCATTAACATATTTTATTCCCCATGGAGAGTTCTTTACAATGAGCCATGTCTCAATTTTTTCTGTTCAGCACTTTTGGAGATATAGTGGTGAAAATTTTTGCCGTTTTTCCAAGATGGCGGCCGACCACGTGACATATGACGTCATCATTAACATATTTTATTCCCCATGGAGAGTTCTTTACAATGAGCCAAGTCTCAATTTTTTCTGTTCAGCACTTTTGGAGATATAGTGGCGCAACGTTTTTCGGTTTTTCCAAGATGGCGCCAGAACCACGTGACTGATGACGTCATCATTTACGTATTTTATTCCCCATGGAGAGTTCTTTACAACGAGCCATGTCTCAATTTTTTCTGTTCAGTACTTTCGGAGATATAGAGGTGCAAAGTTTTTCGGGTTTTCCAAGATGGCGGCCGAACCACGTCACCGATGACGTCATCAATTGGGCACAGTCTATTCCAGGGCAAGACCAATATGTGTGCAAAGTTTGGCGATTCTACGTGCAACGGTGTAGACGCAGTGCTGCAAACAGACAGACAGACAGACAGACAGACAAACAGACAAACAGACAAACAGACAGACAAACGAACAGATCAACATACTTGCCGGAAAATTTTTTCCGGCAAGTAACAAACAAACGAACAGATCAACATACTTGCCGGAATCTTTTCCGGCAAGTAATAACAAACGCAACCGACCAATATACTTGAAAAATCTTCAATTTCACAAGTAACAAACAGACAGATGAAAAATCGGTCAGAGACCGAGGACTTGCCGGAATGTACTTTTTTATTGGCCATTTAGGACAAATATGGCGGCCGAACCACGTGACTGATGACGTCATCATTAACATATTTTATTCCCCATGGAGAGTTCTTTACATTGAGCCACGTCCCAAGTTTTTCTATTCAGGACTTTCGGAGATATGGAGGTGTAACGTTTTCCGGTTTTTCCAAGATGGCGACCGAACCACGTGACATATGACGTCATCATTAACATATTTTATTCCCCCATGGAGAGTTCTTTACAATGAGCCATGTCTCAATTGTTTCTGTTCAGCACTTTTGGAGATATAGTGGTGCAAAGTTTTGCCGTTTTTCCAAGATGGCGGCCGAACCACGTGACCTATGACGTCATCATTAACATATTTTATTCCCCATGGAGAGTTCTTTACAATGAGCCATGTCTCAATTTTTTCTGTTCAGCACTTTTGGAGATTTCGTGGTGCAAAGTTTTGCCGTTTTTCCAAGATGGCGGCCGAACCACGTGACCTATGACGTCATCATTAACATGTTTTATTCCCAATGGAGAGTTCTTTACAATGAGCCATGGCTCAATTTTTTCTGTTCAGCACATTGAGATATCGAGGTGCAAAATTTTTCGGTTTTTCCAAGATGGCGGCCGAACCACGTGACTGATGACGTCATCATTTGGGCACAGTATATTAGAGGGCAAGACCAATATGTGTGCCAAGTTTGGCGATTCTACGTGCAACGGTGTAGACGTAGTGCTGCAAACAGACAAACAGACAAACAGACAAACAGACAAACGAACAGATCAACATACTTGCCGGAAATTTTTTTCCGGCAAGTAACAAACAGACAAACAAACGAACAGATCAACATACTTGCCGGAAAAATTTTTCCGGCAAGTAACGAACAGATCAACATACTTGCCGGAAAATTTTTCCGGCAAGTAACAAACGAACAGATCAACATACTTGCCGGAAATTTTTCCGGCAAGTAACGAACAGATCAACATACTTGCCGGAATCTTTTCCGGCAAGTAATGAAAAATCGGTCAGAGACCGAGGACTTGCCGGAATGTACTTTTTTATCGGCCATTTAGAACAAATATGGCGGCCGAACTACGTGATACATGACGTCATCATTAACATATTTTATTCCCCATGGAGAGTTCTTTACAATGTGCCATCTCTCAATTTTTTCCATTCTGCACTTTTGGAGATATAGTGGTTCAAAGTTTTCCCGTTTTTCCAAGATGGCGGCCGACCACGTGACATATGACGTCATCATTAACATATTTTATTCCCCATGGAGAGTTCTTTACAATGAGCCATCTCTCAATTTTTTCTGTTCAGCACTTTGGGAGATTTCGTGGTGCAAAGTTTTGCCGTTTTTCCAAGATGGCGGCCGACCACGTGACTGATGATGTCATCATTAACATATTTTATTCCCCATGGAGAGTTCTTTACAATGAGCCATGTCTCAATTTTTTCTGTTCAGTACTTTCGGAGATATAGAAGTGCAAAGTTTTTCGGTTTTTCCAAGATGGCGGCCGAACCACGTCAGCGATGACGTCATCAATTGGGCACAGTCTATTCCATGGCAAGACCAATATGTGTGCAAAGTTTGGCGATTCTACGTGCAACGGTGTAGACGCAGTGCTGCAAACAGACAGACAAACAGACAGATGAAAAATCGGTCAGAGACCGAGGACTTGCCGGAATGTACTTTTTTATAGGCCATTTAGGACAAATATGGCGGCCGAACCACGTGACCGATGACGTCATCATTAACATATTTTATTGCACATGGAGAGTTCTTTGTAACGAGCGATGTCTCAATTCTTTCTATTCAGCACTTTTGGAGATATGGAGGTGCTAAGTTTTTCGGTTTTTCCAAGATGGCGGCCGAACCACGTGACCTATGACGTCTTATTAACATATTTTATTCCACATGGAGAGTTCTTTACAATGAGCCATGTCTCAATTTTTTCTATTCAGCACTTTTGGAGATATGGAGGTGCTACGTTTTTCGGTTTTTCCAAGATGGCGGCCGAACCACGTGACCTATGATGTCATCATTAACATATTTTATTCCCCATGGAGAGTTCTTTACAATGAGCCATGTCTCAATTTATTCTATTCAGCACTTGCAGAGATATGGAGGTGCAAAATTTTTCGGTTTTTCCAAGATGGCGGCCGAACCACGTGACATATGACATCATCATTAACAAATTTTATTACCCATGGAGAGTTCTTTACAATGAGCCATGTCTCAATTTTTTCTGTTCAGCACTTTTGGAGATTTCGTGGTGCAAAGTTTTGCCGTTTTTCCAAGATGGCGGCCGACCACGTGACTGATGATGTCATCATTAACATATTTTATTCCCCATGGAGAGTTCTTTACAATGAGCCATGTCTCAATTTTTTCTGTTCAGTACTTTCGGAGATATAGAAGTGCAAAGTTTTTCGGTTTTTCCAAGATGGCGGCCGAACCACGTCACCGATGACGTCATCAATTGGGCACAGTCTATTCCAGGGCAAGACCAATATGTGTGCAAAGTTTGGCGAATCTCCGTGCAACGGTGTAGACGCAGTGCTGCAAACAGACAGACAGACAAACAGACAGACAGACAAACAGACAAATGAAAAATCGGTCAGAGACCGAGGACTTGCCGGAATGTACTCTTTTATCGGCCATTTAAGACAAATATGGCGTCCGAACCACGTGATAGATGACGTCATCATTAACATATATTATTCCCCATGGAGAGTTCTTCACAAAGAGCCATGTCTCAACTTTTTCTATTCAGCACTTTTGGAGATATGGAGGTGCTACGTTTTTCGGTTTTTCCAAGATGGCAGCCGAACCACGTGACCTATGATGTCATCATTAACATATTTTATTCCCCATGGAGAGTTCTTTACAATGAGCCATGTCTCAATTTTTTCTATTCAGCACTTTCAGAGATATGCGGTGCACAATTTTTCGGTTTTTCCAAGATGGCGGCCGAACCACGTGACATATGACGTCATCATTAACATATTTTATTCCCCATTGAGAGTTCTTTACAATGAGCCATGTCTCAATTTTTTCCATTCTGCACTTTTGGAGATATAGTGGTGCAAAGTTTTCCCATTTTTCCAAGATGGCGGCCGAACCACGTGACCGATGGCGTCATCATTAACATATTTTATTCCCCATGGAGAGTTCTTTACAATGAGCCATGTCTCAATTTTTTCTGTTCAGCACTTTTGGAGATTTTGTGGTGCAAAGTTTTGCCGTTTTTCCAAGATGGCGGCCGACCACGTGACTGATGACGTCATCATTAACATATTTTATTCCCCATGGAGAGTTCTTTACAATGAGCCATGTCTCAATTATTTCTGTTCAGCACTTTTGGAGATATAGTGGTGCAAAGTTTTGCCGTTTTTCCAAGATGGCGGCCGACCACGTGACATATGACGTCATCATTAACATATTTTATTCCCCATGGAGAGTTCTTTCCAATGAGCCATGTCTCAATTTTTTCTGTTCAGCACTTTTGGAGATATAGTGGCGCAACGATTTGCCGTTTTTCCAAGATGGCGACCGAACCACGTGGCTGATGACGTCATCATTTACATATTTTATTCCCCATGGAGAGTTCTTTACAATGAGCCATGTCTCAATTTTTTCTGTTCAGTACTTTCGGAGATATAGAGGTGCAAATTTATTCGGTTTTTCCAAGATGGCGGCCGAACCACGTCACCAATGACGTCATCATTGGGGCACAGTATATTAGAGGGCAAGACCATTATGTGTGCAAAGTTTGGCGATTCTCCGTGCAACGGTGTAGACGCAGTGCTGCAAACAGCCAAACAGACAGACAAACAGACAGACAAACAGACAAACAGACAAACAAACGAACAGATCAACATACTTGCCGGAAAATTTTTCCGGCAAGTAACAAACAGACAAACAGACAAACAGATGAAAAATCGGTCAGAGACCGAGGACTTGCCGGGATGTACTTTTTTATCGGCCATTTAGGACAAATATGGAGGCCGAACCACGTGACCGATGACGTCATCATTAACATATTTTATTCCCCATGGAGAGTTCTTTACAATGAGCCATGTCTCAATTTTTTCTGTTCAGCACTTTTGGAGATATAGTGGTGCAAAGTTTTGCCGTTTTTCCAAGATGGCGGCCGACCACGTGACATATGACATCATCATTAACATATTTTATTCCCCATGGAGAGTTCTTTACAATGAGCCATGTCTCAATTTTTTCTGTTCAGCACTTTTGGAGATTTCGTGGTGCAAAGTTTTGCCGTTTTTCCAAGATGGCGGCCGACCACGTGACTGATGACGTCATCATTAACATATTTTATTCCCCATGGAGAGTTCTTTACAATGAGCCATGTCTCAATTTTTTCTGTTCAGCACTTTTGGAGATATAGTGGTGCAAAGTTTTGCCGTTTTTCCAAGATGGCGGCCGACCACGTGACATATGACGTCATCATTAACATATTTTATACCCCATGGAGAGTTCTTTACAATGAGCCATGTCTCAATTTTTTATGTTCAGCACTTTTGGAGATATAGTGGCGCAACGTTTTGCCGTTTTTCCAAGATGGCGACCGAACCACGTGACTGATGACGTCATCATTTCCATATTTTATTCCCCATGGAGAGTTCTTTACAATGAGCCATGTCTCAATATTTTCTGTTCAGTACTTTCGGAGATATAGAGGTGCAAAATTTTTCGCTTTTTCCAAGATGGCGGCCGAACCACGTCACCGATGACGTCATCAATTGGGCACAGTCTATTACAGGGCAAGACCAATATGTGTGCAAAGTTTGGCGATTCTACGTGCAACGGTGTAGACGCAGTGCTGCAAACAGACAGACAAACAGACAAACAGACAAACAGACAGACAAACAGACAAATGAAAAATCGGTCAGAGACCGAGGACTTGCCGGAATGTACTTTTTTATCGGCCATTTAGGACAAATATGGCGGCCGAACCACGTGACCGATGACGTCATCATTAACATATTTTATTCCCCATGGAGAGTTCTTTACAATGAGCCATACCTCAATTTTTTCTATTCAGGACTTTTGGAGATGTGGAGGTGCAGAGTTTTTCGGTTTTTCCAAGATGGCGGCATCATTAACATATTTTATTCCCCATGGAGAGTTCTTTACAATGAGCCATGTCTCAATTTTTTCTGTTCAGCACTTTTGGAGATAGTGGTGCAAAGTTTTTCGGTTTTTCCAAGATGGCGGCCGACCACGTGACTGATGACGTCATTAACATATTTTATTCCCCATGGAGAGTTCTTTACAATGAGCCATGTCTCAATTTTTTCTGTTCAGCACTTTTGGAGATATAGTGGTGCAAATTTTTGCCGTTTTTCCAAGATGGCGGCCGACCACGTGACATATGACGTCATCATTAACATATTTTATTCCCCATGGAGAGTTCTTTACAATGAGCCATGTCTCAATTTTTTCCATTATGCACTTTTGGAGATATAGTGGTGCAAAGTTTTCCCGTTTTTCCAAGATGGCGGCCGAACCACGTGACCGATGGCATCATCATTAACATATTTTATTCCCCATGGAGAGTTCTTTACAATGAGCCATGTCTCAATTTTTTCTATTCAGCACTTTCAGAGATATGGAGGTGCAAAATTTTTCGGTTTTTCCAAGATGGCGGCCGAACCACGTGACATATGACGTCATCATTAACATATTTTATTCCCCATGGAGTTCTTTACAATGAGCCATGTCTGATTTTTTCCTGTTCAGCACTTTCGGAGATATGGAGGTGCAAAGTTTTTCGGATTTTCCAAGATGGCGGCCGAATCACGTGACCGATGACATCATCATTAACATATTTTATTCCCCATGGAGAGTTCTTTACAATGAGCCATGTCTCAATTTTTTCTGTTCAGCACTTTTGGAGATATAGTGGTGCAAAGTTTTGCCGTTTTTCCAAGATGGCGGCCGACCACGTGACATATGACGTCATCATTAACATATTTTATTCCCCATGGAGAGTTCTTTACAATGAGCCATGTCTCAATTTTTTCTATTCAGCACTTTCAGAGATATGGAGGTGCTAAGTTTTTCGGTTTTTCCAAGATGGCGGCCGACCACGTGACTGATGACGTCATCATTAACATATTTTATTCCCCATGGAGAGTTCTTTACAATGAGCCATGTCTCAATTTTTTCTGTTCAGTACTTTCAGAGATATAGAGGTGCAAAGTTTTTCGGTTTTTCCAAGATGGCGGCCGAACCACGTCACCGATGACGTCATCAATTGGGCACAGTCTATTCCAGGGCAAGACCAATAAGTGTGCAAAGTTTGGCGATTCTACGTGCAACGGTGTAGACGCAGTGCTGCAAACAGACAGACAAACAGACAGACAGACAGACAGACAGACAAATGAAAAATCGGTCAGAGACCGAGGACTTGCCGGAATGTACTTTTTTATCGGCCATTTAGGACAAATATGGCGGCCGAACCACGTGATAGATGACGTCATCATTAACATATATTATTCCCCATGGAGAGTTCTTTACAAAGAGCCATGTCTCAACTTTTTCTATTCAGCACTTTTGGAGATATGGAGGTGCTACGTTTTTCGGTTTTTCCAAGATGGCGGCCGAACCACGTGACCTATGATGTCATCATTAACATATTTTATTCCCCATGGAGAGTTCTTTACAATGAGCCATGTCTCAATTTATTCTATTCAGCACTTGCAGAGATATGGAGGTGCAAAATTTTTCGGTTTTTCCAAGATGGCGGCCGAACCACGTGACATATGACATCATCATTAACAAATTTTATTACCCATGGAGAGTTCTTTACAATGAGCCATGTCTCAATTTTTTCTGTTCAGCACTTTTGGAGATTTCGTGGTGCAAAGTTTTGCCGTTTTTCCAAGATGGCGGCCGACCACGTGACTGATGATGTCATCATTAACATATTTTATTCCCCATGGAGAGTTCTTTACAATGAGCCATGTCTCAATTTTTTCTGTTCAGTACTTTCGGAGATATAGAAGTGCAAATTTTTTCGGTTTTTCCAAGATGGCGGCCGAACCACGTCACCGATGACGTCATCAATTGGGCACAGTCTATTCCAGGGCAAGACCAATATGTGTGCAAAGTTTGGCGAATCTCCGTGCAACGGTGTAGACGCAGTGCTGCAAACAGACAGACAGACAAACAGACAGACAGACAAACAGACAAACAAACGAACAGATCAACATACTTGCCGGAATCTTTTCCGGCAAGTAACAAACGAACAGATCAACATACTTGCCGGAATCTTTTCCGGCAAGTAACGAACAGATCAACATACTTGCCAGAAAATTTTTCCGGCAAGTAATGAAAAATCGGTCAGAGACCGAGGACTTGCCGGAATGTACTTTTTTATCGGCCATTTAGGACAAATATGGCGACCGAACCACGTGACCGATGACGTCATCATTAACATATTTTATTCCCCAAGGAGAGTTCTTTACAATGAGCCATGTCTCAATTTTTTCTATTCAGCACTTTCGGAGCTGTTGAGTTGCAAAGTTTTCGGTTTTTCCAAGATGGCGGCCGAACCACGTGACATATGACGTCATCATTAACAAATTTCATTCCCCATGGAGAGTTCTTTACAATGAGCCATGCCTCAATTCTTTCTGTTCAGCACTTTTGGAGATATAGTGGTGCAAATTTTTGCCGTTTTTCCAAGATGGCGGCCGACCACGTGACATATGACATCATCATTAACATATTTTATTCCCCATGGAGAGTTCTTTACCATGAGCCATGTCTCAATTTTTTCTGTTCAGCACTTTTGGAGATTTCGTGGTGCAAAGTTTTGCCGTTTTTCCAAGATGGCGGCCGACCACGTGACTTATGACGTCATCATTAACATATTTTATTCCCCATGGAGAGTTCTTTACAATGAGCCATGTCTCAATTATTTCTGTTCAGCACTTTTGGAGATATGGTGGTGCAAAGTTTTTCGGTTTTTCCAAGATGGCGGCCGAACCACGTGACATATGACGTCATCATTAACATTTTTTATTCCCCATGGAGAGTTATTAACAATGAGCCATGTCTCAATTTTTTCTGTTCAGCACTTTCGGAGATATGGAGGTGCAAAGTTTTTCGGTTTTTCCAAGATGGCGGCCGAACCACCTGACCGATGACGTCATCAATTGGGCACAGTCTATTCCAGGGCAAGAGCAATATGTGTGCAAAGTTTGGCGATTCTACGTGCAACGGTGTAGACGCAGTGCTGCAAACAGACAGACAGACAGACAAACAGACAAACAGACAAACAAATGAAAAATCGGTCAGAGACCGAGGACTTGCCGGAATTTACTTTTTTATCGGCCATTTAGGACAAATATGGCGGCTGAACCACCTGACCGATGACATCATCATTAACATATTTTATTCCCCACGGAGAGTTCTTTACAATGAGCCATGTCTCAATTTTTTCTGTTCAGCACTTTTGGAGATAGAGGTGCAACGTTTTTCGGATTTTCCAAGATGGCGGCCGAACCACGTGACCGATGACGACATCATTAACATATTTTATTCCCCCTGGAGAGTTCTTTCCAATGAGCCATGTCTCAATTTTTTCTGTTCAGCACTTTTGGAGATAGAGGTGCAACGTTTTTCGGATTTTCCAATATGGCGGCCGAACCACGTGACCGATGACGTCATCATTAACATATTTTATTCCCCCTGGAGAGTTCTTTCCAATGAGCCATGTCTCAATTTTTTCTATTCAGCACTTTCGGAGATATGGAGGTGAATTTTTTTCCCGTTTTTCCAAGATGGCGGCCGCACCACGTGACCGATGACGTCATCATTAACATATTTTATTCCACATGGAGAGTTCTTGACAATGAGCCATGTCTCAATTTTTTCTATTCAGCACTTTCGGAGATATGGAGGTGCTAGGTTTTTCGGTTTTTCCAAGATGGCGGCCGACCACGCGACTGATGACGTCATCATTAACATATTTTATTCCCCATGGAGAGTTCTTTACAATGAGCCATGTCTCAATTTTTTCTGTTCAGCACTTTTGGAGATATAGTGGTCCAAAGTTTTGCCGTTTTTCCAAGATCGCGGCCGACCACGTGACCTATGACGTCATCATTAACATATTTTATTCCCCATGGAGAGTTCTTTACAATGAGCCATGTCTCAATTTTTTCTGTTCAGCACTTTTGGAGATATAGTGGCGCAACGTTTTGCCGTTTTTCCAAGATGGCGACCGAACCACGTGACTGATGACGTCATCATTTAAATATTTTATTCCCCATGGAGAGTTCTTTACAATGAGCCATGTCTCAATTTTTTCTGTTCAGTACTTTCGGAGATATAGAGGTGCAAGGTTTTTCGGTTTTTCCAAGATGGCGGCCGAACCACGTCACCGATGACGTCATCAATTGGGCACAGTCTATTCCAGGGCAAGACCAATATGTGTGCAAAGTTTGGCGATTCGCCGTGCAACGGTGTAGACGCAGTGCTGCAAACAGACAGACAGACAGACAGACAGACAAACAGACAGACAAACGAACAGATCAACATACTTGCCGGAAAAAATTTTCCGGCAAGTAACGAACAGATCAACATACTTGCCGGAAACTTTTTCCGGCAAGTAACAAACAGACAAACAGACAAATGAAAAATCGGTCAGAGACCGAGGACTTGCCGGAATGTACTCTTTTATCGGCCATTTAAGACAAATATGGCGTCCGAACCACGTGACCTATGATGTCATTATTAACATATTTTATTCCCCATGGAGAGTTCTTTACAATGAGCCATGTCTCAATTTTTTCTATTCAGCACTTTCAGAGATATGGAGGTGCACAATTTTTCGGTTTTTCCAAGATGGCGGCCGAACCACGTGACATATGACGTCATCATTAACATATTTTATTCCCCATTGAGAGTTCTTTGCAATGAGCCATGTCTCAATTTTTTCCACTCTGCACTTTTGGAGATATAGTGGTGCAAAGTTTTCCCGTTTTTCCAAGATGGCGGCCGAACCACGTGACCGATGGCATCATCATTAACATATTTTATTGCCCATGGAGAGTTCTTTACAATGAGCCATGTCTCAATTTTTTCTATTCAGCACTTTCAGAGAAATGGAGGTGCAAAATTTTTCGGTTTTTCCAAGATGGCGGCCGAACCACGTGACATATGACGTCATCATTAACATATTTTATTCCCCATGGAGAGTTCTTTACAATGAGCAATGTCTCAATTTTTTCTGTTCAGCACTTTTGGAGATATAGTGGTGCAAAGTTTTGCCGTTTTTCCAAGATGGCGGCCGACCACGTGACATATGACGTCATCATTAACATATTTTATTCCCCATGGAGCGTTCTTTACAATGAGCCATGTCTCAATTTTTTCTGTTCAGCACTTTTGGAGATATCGTGGTGCAAAGTTTTGCCGTTTTTCCAAGATGGCGGCCGACCACGTGACTGATGACGTCATCATTAACATATTTTATTCCCCATGGAGAGTTCTTTACAATGAGCCATGTCTCAATTTTTTCTGTTCAGGACTTTTGGAGATATGGAGGTGCAAAATATTTCGGTTTTTCCAAGATGGCGGCCGAACCACGTGACCGATGACGTCATCATTTGGGCACAGTATATTAGAGGGCAAGACAAATACGTGTGCAAAGTTTGGTGATTCTACGTGCAACGGTGTAGACGTAGTGCTGCAAACAGACAAACAGACAAACAGACAAACAGACAAACAGACAAACAAACGAACAGATCAACATACTTGCCGGAATCTTTTCCGGCAAGTAATGAAAAATCGGTCAGAGACCGAGGACTTGCCGGAATGTACTTTTTTATCGGCCATTTAGGACAAATAGGGCGGCCGAACCACGTGACCGATGACGTCATAATTAACATATTTTATTCCCCATGGAGAGTTCTTTACAATGAGCCATACCTCAATTTTTTCTATTCAGGACTTTTGGAGATGTGGAGGTGCAGAGTTTTTCGGTTTTTCCAAGATGGCGGCCGAACCACGTGACCGATGACATCATCATTAACATATTTTGTTCCCCATGGAGAGTTCTTTACAATGAGCCATGTCTCAATTTTTTCTATTCAGCACTTTCGGAGATATGGAGGTGCTAAGTTTTTCGGTTTTTCCAAGATGGCGACCGACCACGTGACTGATGACGTCATCATTAACATATTTTATTCCCCATGGAGAGTTCTTTACAATGAGCCATGTCTCAATTTTTTCTGTTCAGCACTTTTGGAGATATAGTGGTGCAAATTTTTGCCGTTTTTCCAAGATGGCGGCCGACCACGTGACATATGACGTCATCATTAACATATTTTATTCCCCATGGAGAGTTCTTTACAATGAGCCATGTCTCAATTTTTTCTGTTCAGTACTTTCGGAGATATAGAGGTGCAAATTTATTCGGTTTTTCCAAGATGGCGGCTGAACCACGTCACCGATGACGTCATCATTGAGGCACAGTATATTAGAGGGCAAGACCATTATGTGTGCAAAGTTTGGCGATTCTCCGTGCAACGGTGTAGACGCAGTGCTGCAAACAGACAAACAGACAGACAAACAGACAGACAGACAAACAAACGAACAGATCAACATACTTGCCGGAAAATTTTTCCGGCAAGTAATGAAAAATCGGTCAGAGACCGAGGACTTGCCGGAATGTACTTTTTTATCCGCCATTTAGGACAAATATGGCGGCCGAACCACGTGACCGATGACGTCATCATTAACATATTTTATTCCCCATGGAGAGTTCTTTACAATGAGCCATGCCTCAATTTTTTCTATTCAGGACTTTTGGAGATGTGGAGGTGCAGATTTTTTCGGTTTTTCCAAGATGGCGGCCGACCACGTGACATATGACATCATTAACATATTTTATTCCCAATGGAGAGTTTTTTACAATGAGCCATGTCTCAATTTTTTCTGTTCAGCACTTTTGGAGATTTCGTCATGCAAAGTTTTGCCGTTTTTCAAAGATGGCGGCCGACCACGTGACTGATGACGTCATCATTAACATATTTTATTCCCCATGTGGAGTTCTTTACAATGAGCCATGTCTCAATTTTTTCTGTTCAGCACTTTTGGCGATATAGTGGTGCAAAGTTTTGCCGTTTTTCCAAGATGGCGGCCGACCACGTGACATATGACGTTATCATTAACATATTTTATTCCCCATGGAGAGTTCTTTACAATGAGCCATGTCTCAATTTTTTCTGTTCAGCACTTTTGGAGATATCGTGGCGCAACGTTTTGCCGTTTTTCCAAGATGGCGACCGAACCACGTGACTGATGACGTCATCATTTACAAATTTTATTCCGCATGGAGAGTTCTTTACAATGAGCCATGTCTCAATTTTTTCTGTTCAGTACTTTCGGAGATATAGAGGTGCAACGTTTTTCGGTTTTTCCAAGATGGCGGCCGAACCACGTCACCGATGACGTCATCAATTGGGCACAGTCTATTCCAGGGCAAGACCAATATGTGTGCAAAGTTTGGCGATTCTACGTGCAACGGTGTAGACGCAGTGCTGCAAACAGACAGACAGACAAACAGACAGACAGACAGACAGACAAATGAAAAATCGGTCAGAGACCGAGGACTTGCCGGAATGTACTTTTTTATCTGCCATTTAGGACAAATATGGCGGCCGAACCACGTGACCGATGACGTCATCATTAACATATTTTATTCCCCATGGAGAGTTCTTTACAATGAGCCATGCCTCAATTTTTTCTATTCAGGACTTTTGGAGATGTGGAGGTGCAGAGTTTTTCGGTTTTTCCAAGATGGCGGCCGACCACGTGACATATGACATCATTAACATATTTTATTCCCCATGGAGAGTTCTTTACAATGAGCCATGTCTCAATTTTTTCTATTCAGCACTTTCAGAGATATGGAGGTGCTAGGTTTTTCGGTTTTTCCAAGATGGCAGCCGACCACGTGACTGATGACGTCATCATTAACATATTTTATTCCCCATGGAGAGTTCTTTACAATGAGCCATGTCTCAATTTTTTCTGTTCAGCACTTTTGGCGATATAGTGGTGCAAAATTTTGCCGTTTTTCCAAGATGGCGGCCGACCACGTGACATATGACGTCATCATTAACATATTTTATTCCCCATGGAGAGTTCTTTACAATGAGCCATGTCTCAATTTTTTCTGTTCAGCACTTTTGGAGATATCGTGGCGCAACGTTTTGCCGTTTTTCCAAGATGGCGACCGAACCACGTGACTGATGACGTCATCATTTACATATTTTATTCCGCATGGAGAGTTCTTTACAATGAGCCATGTCTCAATTTTTTCTGTTCAGCACTTTTGGAGATTTTGTGGTGCAAAGTTTTGCCGTTTTTCCAAGATGGCGGCCGACCACGTGACTGATGACGTCATCATTAACATATTTTATTCCCCATGGAGAGTTCTTTACAATGAGCCATGTCTCAATTATTCTGTTCAGCACTTTTGGAGATATAGTGGTGCAAAGTTTTGCCGTTTTTCCAAGATGGCGGCCGACCACGTGACATATGACGTCATCATTAACATATTTTATTCCCCATGGAGAGTTCTTTCCAATGAGCCATGTCTCAATTTTTTCTGTTCAGCACTTTTGGAGATATAGTGGCGCAACGATTTGCCGTTTTTCCAAGATGGCGACCGAACCACGTGACTGATGACGTCATCATTTACATATTTTATTCCCCATGGAGAGTTCTTTACAATGAGCCATGTCTCAATTTTTTCTGTTCAGCACTTTTGGAGATATAGTGGTGCAAATTTTTGCCGTTTTTCCAAGATGGCGGCCGACCACGTGACATATGACGTCATCATTAACATATTTTATTCCCCATGGAGAGTTCTTTACAATGAGCCATGTCTCAATTTTTTCTGTTCAGTACTTTCGGAGATATAGAGGTGCAAATTTATTCGGTTTTTCCAAGATGGCGGCCGAACCACGTCACTGATGACGTCATCATTGAGGCACAGTATATTAGAGGGCAAGACCATTATGTGTGCAAAGTTTGGCGATTCTCCGTGCAACGGTGTAGACGCAGTGCTGCAAACAGACAAACAGACAGACAAACAGACAGACAAACAGACAGACAGACAAACAAACGAACAGATCAACATACTTGCCGGAAAATTTTTCCGGCAAGTAACAAACGAACAGATCAACATACTTGCCGGAATCTTTTCCGGCAAGTAACAAACGAACAGATCAACATACTTGCCGGAATTTTTTCCGGCAAGTAACGAACAGATCAACATACTTGCCGGAATCTTTTCCGGCAAGTAACAAACAGACAAATGAAAAATCGGTCAGAGACCGAGGACTTGCCGGGATGTACTTTTTTATCGACCATTTAGGACAAATATGGCGGCCGAACCAAGTGACCGATGACGTCATCATTAACATATTTTATTCCCCATGGAGAGTTCTTTACAATGAGCCATGTCTCAATTTTTTCTATTCAGCACTTTCAGAGATATGGAGGTGCACAATTTTTCGGTTTTTCCAAGATGGCGGCCGAACCACGTGACATATGACGTCATCATTAACATATTTTATTCCCCATTGAGAGTTCTTTACAATGAGCCATGTCTCAATTTTTTCTATTCAGCACTTTCAGAGATATGGAGGTGCACAATTTTTCGGTTTTTCCAAGATGGCGGCCGAACCACGTGACATATGACGTCATCATTAACATATTTTATTCCCCATTGAGAGTTCTTTACAATGAGCCATGTCTCAATTATTTCCATTCTGCACTTTTGGAGATATAGTGGTGCAAAGTTTTCCCATTTTTCCAAGATGGCGGCCGAACCACGTGACCAATGGCGTCATCATTAACATATTTTATTTCCCATGGAGAGTTCTTTCCAATGAGCCATGTCTCAATTTTTTCTGTTCAGCACTTTTGGAGATATAGTGGTGCAAAGTTTTGCCGTTTTTCCAAGATGGCGGCCGACCACGTGACATATGACGTCATCATTAACATATTTTATTCCCCATGGAGAGTTCTTTACAATGAGCCATGTCTCAATTTTTTCTGTTCAGTACTTTCGGAGATATAGAGGTGCAAATTTATTCGGTTTTTCCAAGATGGCGGCCGAACGACGTCACCGATGACGTCATCATTGAGGCACAGTATATTAGAGGGCAAGACCATTATGTGTGCAAAGTTTGGCGATTCTCCGTGCAACGGTGTAGACGCAGTGCTGCAAACAGACAAACAGACAGACAAACAGATGAAAAATAGGTCAGAGACCGAGGACTTGCCGGAATGTACTTTTTTATCGGCCATTTAGGACAAATATGGCGGCTGAACCACGTGACCGATGACGTCATCATTAACATATTTTATTCCCCATGGAGAGTTCTTTACAATGAGCCATGTCTCAATTTTTTCTGTTCAGCACTTTTGGAAATATAGTGGTGCAAAGTTTTGCCGTTTTTCCAAGATGGCGGCCGACCACGTGACTGATGACGTCATCATTAACATATTTTATTCCCCATGGAGAGTTCTTTACAATGAGCCATGTCTCAATTTTTTCTGTTCAGCACTTTTGGAGATATAGTGGTGCAAAATTTTGCTGTTTTTCCAAGATGGTGGCCGACCACGTGACTGATGACGTCATCATTAACATATTTTATTCCCCATGGAGAGTTCTTTACAATGAGCCATGTCTCAATTTTTTCTGTTCAGTACTTTCGGAGATATAGAGGTGCAAAGTTTTTCGGTTTTTCCAAGATGGCGGCCGAACCACGTCACCGATGACGTCATCAATTGGGCACAGTCTATTTCAGGGCAAGACCAATATGTGTGCAAAGTTTGGCGATTCTACGTGCAACGGTGTAGACGCAGTGCTGCAAACAGACAGACAGACAAACAGACAAACAGACAAACAGACAAACAGACAAATGAAAAATCGGTCAGAGACCGAGGACTTGCCGGAGTTTACTTTTTTATCGGCCATTTAGGACAAATATGGCGGCTGAACCACCTGACCGATGACATCATCATTAACATATTTTATTCCCCCTGGAGAGTTCTTTCCAATGAGCCATGTCTCAATTTTTTCTGTTCAGCACTTTTGGAGATAGAGGTGCAACGTTTTTCGGATTTTCCAAGATGGCGGCCGAACCACGTGACCGATGACGTCATCATTAACATATTTTATTCCCCCTGGAGAGTTCTTTCCAATGAGCCATGTCTCAATTTTTTCTATTCAGCACTTTCGGAGATATGGAGGTGATTTTTTTTCCCGTTTTTCCAAGATGGCGGCCGCACCACGTGACCGATGACGTCATCATTAACATATTTTATTCCACATGGAGAGTTCTTGACAATGAGCCATGTCTCAATTTTTTCTATTCAGCACTTTCGGAGATATGGAGGTGCTAGGTTTTTCGGTTTTTCCAAGATGGCGGCCGACCACGCGACTGATGACGTCATCATTAACATATTTTATTCCCCATGGAGCGTTCTTTACAATGAGCCATGTCTCAATTTTTTCTGTTCAGCACTTTTGGAGATATCGTGGTGCAAAGTTTTGCCGTTTTTCCAAGATGGCGGCCGACCACGTGACTGATGACGTCATCATTAACATATTTTATTCCCCATGGAGAGTTCTTTACAATGAGCCATGTCTCAATTTTTTCTGTTCAGCACTTTTGGAGATATAGTGGTGCAAATTTTTGCCGTTTTTCCAAGATGGCGGCCGACCACGTGACATATGACGTCATCGTTAACATATTTTATTCCCCATGGAGAGTTCTTTACAATGAGCCATGTCTCAATTTTTTCTGTTCAGCACTTTTGGAGATATAGTGGTGCAAATTTTTGCCGTTTTTCCAAGATGGCGGCCGACCACGTGACATATGACGTCATCATTAACATATTTTATTCCCCATGGAGAGTTCTTTACAATGAGCCATGTCTCCATTTTTTCTGTTCAGTACTTTCGGAGATATGGAGGTGCAAAGTTTTTCGGTTTTTCCAAGATGGCGGCCGAACCACGTCACCGATGACGTCATCAATTGGGCACAGTCTATTCCAGGGCAAGACCAATATGTGTGCAAAGTTTGGCGATTCTCTGTGCAACGGTGTAGACGCAGTGCTGCAAACAGACAGACAAACAGACAAACAGACAGACAGACAAACAGACAAACAAACGAACAGATCAACATACTTGCCGGAAAAATTTTTCCGGCAAGTAATGAAAAATCGGTCAGAGACCGAGGACTTGCCGGAATGTACTTTTTTATCGGTCATTTAGGACAATTATGGCGGCTGAACCACGTGACCGATGACGTCATAATTAACATATTTTATTCCCCATGGAGAGTTCTTTACAATGAGCCATGTCTCAATTTTTTCTGTTCAGCACTTTTGGAAATATAGTGGTGCAAAGTTTTGCCGTTTTTCCAAGATGGCGGCCGACCACGTGACATATGACATCATCATTAACATATTTTATTCCCCATGGAGAGTTCTTTACAATGAGCCACGTCTCAATTTTTTCTGTTCAGCACTTTTGGAGATATAGTGGTGCAAAGTTTTGCTGTTTTTCCAAGATGGCGGCCGACCACGTGACTGATGACGTCATCATTAACATATTTTATTCCCCATGGAGAGTTCTTTACAATGAGCCATGTCTCAATTTTTTCTGTTCAGTACTTTCGGAGATATAGAGGTGCAAAGTTTTTCGGTTTTTCCAAGATGGCGGCCGAACCACGTCACCGATGACGTCATCAATTGGGCACAGTCTATTCCAGGGCAAGACCAATATGTGTGCAAAGTTTGGCGATTCTACGTGCAACGGTGTAGACGCAGTGCTGCAAACAGACAGACAGACAAACAGACAAACAGACAAATGAAAAATCGGTCAGAGACCGAGGACTTGCCGGAATGTACTCTTTTATCGGCCATTTAAGACAAATATGGCGTCCGAACCACGTGATAGATGACGTCATCATTAACATATATTATTCCCCATGGAGAGTTCTTTACAGAGCCATGTCTCAACTTTTTCTATTCAGCATTTTTGGAGATATGGAGGTGCTACGTTTTTCGGTTTTTCCAAGATGGCAGCCGAACCACGTGACCTATGATGTCATCATTAACATATTTTATTCCCCATGGAGAGTTCTTTACCTAGAGCCATGTCTCAATTTTTTCTATTCAGCACTTTCAGAGATATGGAGGTGCACAATTTTTCGGTTTTTCCAAGATGGCGGCCGAACCACGTGACATATGACGTCATCATTAACATATTTTATTCCCCATTGAGAGTTCTTTACAATGAGCCATGTCTCAATTTTTTCCATTCTGCACTTTTGGAGATATAGTGGTGCAAAGTTTTCCCATTTTTCCAAGATGGCGGCCGAACCACGTGACCGATGGCGTCATCATTAACATATTTTATTTCCCATGGAGAGTTCTTTACAATGAGCCATGTCTCAATTTTTTCTGTTCAGCACTTTTGGAGATTTTGTGGTGCAAAGTTTTGCCGTTTTTCCAAGATGGCGGCCGACCACGTGACTGATGACGTCATCATTAACATATTTTAATCCCCATGGAGAGTTCTTTACAATGAGCCATGTCTCAATTATTTCTGTTCAGCACTTTTGGAGATATAGTGGTGCAAAGTTTTGCCGTTTTTCCAAGATGGCGGCCGACCACGTGACATATGACGTCATCATTAACATATTTTATTCCCCATGGAGAGTTCTTTCCAATGAGCCATGTCTCAATTTTTTCTGTTCAGCACTTTTGGAGATATAGTGGCGCAACGTTTTGCCGTTTTTCAAAGATGACGACCGAACCACGTGACCGATGACGTCATCATTAATATATTTTATTCCCCATGGAGAGTTCTTTACAATGAGCCATGTCTCAATTTTTTCTGTTCAGCACTTTTGGAAATATAGTGCTGCAAAGTTTTGCCGTTTTTCCAAGATGGCGGCCGACCACGTGACTGATGACGTCATCATTAACATATTTTATTCCCCATGGAGAGTTCTTTACAATGAGCCATGTCTCAATTTTTTCTGTTCAGCACTTTTGGAGATATAGTGGTGCAAAATTTTGCTGTTTTTCCAAGATGGTGGCCGACCACGTGACTGATGACGTCATCATTAAGATATTTTATTCCCCATGGAGAGTTCTTTACAATGAGCCATGTCTCAATTTTTTCTGTTCAGTACTTTCGGAGATATAGAGGTGCAAAGTTTTTCGGTTTTTCCAAGATGGCGGCCGAACCACGTCACCGATGACGTCATCAATTGGGCACAGTCTATTTCAGGGCAAGACCAATATGTGTGCAAAGTTTGGCGATTCTACGTGCAACGGTGTAGACGCAGTGCTGCAAACAGACAGACAGACAAACAGACAAACAGACAAACAGATGAAAAATCGGTCAGAGACCGAGGACTTGCCGGAATGTACTTTTTTATCGGCCATTTAGAACAAATATGGCGGCCGAACTATGTGATACATGACGTCATCATTAACATATTTTATTCCCCATGGAGAGTTCTTTACAATGAGCCATACCTCAATTTTTTCTGTTCAGGACTTTTGGAGATGTGGAGGTGCAGAGTTTTTCGGTTTTTCCAAGATGGCGGCCGACCACGTGACTGATGACGTCATCATTAACATATTTTATTCCCCATGGAGAGTTCTTTACAATGAGCCATGTCTCAATTTTTTCTGTTCAGCACTTTTGGAGTTATAGTGGTGAAAATTTTTGCCGTTTTTCCAAGATGGCGGCCGACCACGTGACATATGACGTCATCATTAACATATTTTATTCCCCATGGAGAGTTCTTTACAATGAGCCATGTCTCAATTTTTTCTGTTCAGTACTTTCGGAGATATAGAGGTGCAAAGTTTTTCGGTTTTTCCAAGATGGCGGCCGAACCACGTCACCGATGACGTCATCAATTGGGCACAGTCTATTCCAGGGCAAGACCAATATGTGTGCAAAGTTTGGCGATTCTACGTGCAACGGTGTAGACGCAGTGCTGCAAACAGACAGACAGACAGACAGACAGACAGACAGACAGACAAACAGACAGACAAACGAACAGATCAACATACTTGCCGGAAAATTTTTTCCGGCAAGTAATGAAAAATCGGTCAGAGACCGAGGACTTGCCGGGATGTACTTTTTTATCGGCCATTTAGGACAAATATGGAGGCCGAACCACGTGACTGATGACGTCATCATTAACATATTTGATTCCCCATCGAGAGTTCTTTACAATGAGCCATGTCTCAATTATTTCTATTCAGTACTTTCGGAGATATGGAGGTGCAAATTTTTCTGTTTTTCCAAGATGGCGGCCGAACCACGTGACATATGACGTCATCATTAACATATTTTATTCCCCATGGAGAGTTCTTTACAATGAGCCATGTCTCAATTTTTTCTATTCAGCACTTTTGGAGATACAGAAGTACAAATTTTTTCGGTTTTTCCAAGATGGCGGCCGAACCACGTGACTGATGACGTCATCATTAACATATTTTATTCCCCATGCAGAGTTCTTTACAATGAGCCATGTCTCAATTTTTTCTGTTCAGCACTTTCGGAGATATAGAGGTGCAAAGTTTTTCCAAGATGGCGGCCGAACCACGTGACCAATGACGTCATCAATTGGACACAGTCTATTCCAGGGCAAGACCAATATGTGTGCAACGTTTGGCGATTCTCCGTGCAACGGTGTAGACGCAGTGCTGCAAACAGACAAACAGACAAACAGACAAACAAACGAACAGATCAACATACTTGCCGGAATCTTTTCCGGCAAGTAATGAAAAATCGGTCAGAGACCGAGGACTTGCCGGAATGTACTTTTTTATCGGCCATTTAGAACAAATATGGCGGCCGAACTACGTGATACATGACGTCATCATTAACATATTTTATTCCCCATGGAGAGTTCTTTACAATGAGCCATCTCTCAATTTTTTCCATTCTGCACTTTTGGAGATATAGTGGTTCAAAGTTTTCCCGTTTTTCCAAGATGGCGGCCGACCACGTGACATATGACGTCATCATTAACATATTTTATTCCCCATGGAGAGTTCTTTACAATGAGCAATGTCTCAATTTTTTCTGTTCAGCACTTTGGGAGATTTCGTGGTGCAAAGTTTTGCCGTTTTTCCAAGATGGCGGCCGACCACGTGACTGATGATGTCATCATTAACATATTTTATTCCCCATGGAGAGTTCTTTACAATGAGCCATGTCTCAATTTTTTCTGTTCAGCACTTTTGGAGATATCGTGGTGCAAAGTTTTGCCGTTTTTCCAAGATGGCGGCCGACCACGTGACTGATGACGTCATCATTAACATATTTTATTCCCCATGGAGAGTTCTTTACAATGAGCCATGTCTCAATTTTTTCTGTTCAGGACTTTTGGAGATATGGAGGTGCAAAATATTTCGGTTTTTCCAAGATGGCGGCCGAACCACGTGACCGATGACGTCATCATTTGGGCACAGTATATTAGAGGGCAATACAAATACGTGTGCAAAGTTTGGTGATTCTACGTGCAACGGTGTAGACGTAGTGCTGCAAACAGACAAACAGACAAACAGACAAACAGACAAACAGACAAACAAATCAGAGACCGAGGACTTGCCGGAATGTACTTTTTTATCCGCCATTTAGGACAAATATGGCGGCCGAACCACGTGACCGATGACGTCATCATTAACATATTTTATTCCCCATGGAGAGTTCTTTACAATGAGCCATGCCTCAATTTTTTCTATTCAGGACTTTTGGAGATGTGGAGGTGCAGAGTTTTTCGGTTTTTCCAAGATGGCGGCCGACCACGTGACATATGACATCATTAACATATTTTATTCCCCATGGAGAGTTTTTTACAATGAGCCATGTCTCAATTTTTTCTGTTCAGTACTTTCGGAGATATAGAGGTGCAACGTTTTTCGGTTTTTCCAAGATGGCGGCCGAACCACGTCACCGATGACGTCATCAATTGGGCACAGTCTATTCCAGGGCAAGACCAATATGTGTGCAAAGTTTGGCGATTCTACGTGCAACGGTGTAGACGCAGTGCTGCAAACAGACAGACAGACAAACAGACAGACAGACAGACAGACAGACAGACAAACAGACAAACAGACAGATGAAAAATCGGTCAGAGACCGAGGACTTGCCGGAATTTACTTTTTTATCAGCCACTTAGGACAAATATGACGGCCGAACCACGTGACCGATGACGTCATCATCAACATATTTCATTCCCCATGGAGAGTTCTTTCCAATGAGCCACGTCTCAATTTTTTCTATTTAGCACCTTTGGAGATATGGAGGTGCAAGGTTTTTCGGTTTTTCCAAGATGGCGGTCGAACCACGTGACCGATGACGTCATCATCAACATATTTCATTCCCCATGGAGAGTTCTTTCCAATGAGCCACGTCTCAATTTTTTCTATTTAGCACTTTTGGAGATATAGTGGTGCAAAATTTTGCCGTTTTTCCAAGATGGCGGCCGACCACGTGACATATGACGTCATCATTAACATATTTTATTCCCCATGGAGAGTTCTTTACAATGAGCCATGTCTCAATTTTTTCTGTTCAGCACTTTTTGAGATATCGTGGTGCAAAGTTTTGCCGTTTTTCCAAGATGGCGGCCGACCACGTGACATATGACGTCATCATTAACATATTTTATTGCCCATGGAGAGTTCTTTACAATGAGCCATGTCTGAATTTTTTCTGTTCAGCACTTTTGGAGATATGGAGGTGCAAAGTTTTTCGGTTTTTCCAAGATGGCGGCCGAACCACGTGACCGATGACGTCATAAATTGGGCACAGTCTATTCCAGGGCAAGACGAATATGTGTGCAAAGTTTGGCGATTCTCCGTGCAACGGTGTAGACGCAGTGCTGCAAACAGACAAACAGACAAACGAACAGATCAACATACTTGCCGGAATTTTTTTCCGGCAAGTAACGAACAGATCAACATACTTGCCGGAATCTTTTCCGGCAAGTAATGAAAAATCGGTCAGAGACCGAGGACTTGCCGGAATGTACTTTTTTATCGGCCATTTAGGACAAATAGGGCGGCCGAACCACGTGACCGATGACGTCATAATTAACATATTTTATTCCCCATGGAGAGTTCTTTACAATGAGCCATACCTCAATTTTTTCTATTCAGGACTTTTGGAGATGTGGAGGTGCAGAGTTTTTCGGTTTTTCCAAGATGGCGGCCGAACCACGTGACCGATGACATCATCATTAACATATTTTGTTCCCCATGGAGAGTTCTTTACAATGAGCCATGTCTCAATTTTTTCTATTCAGCACTTTCGGAGATATGGAGGTGCTAAGTTTTTCGGTTTTTCCAAGATGGCGACCGACCACGTGACTGATGACGTCATCATTAACATATTTTATTCCCCATGGAGAGTTCTTTACAATGAGCCATGTCTCAATTTTTTCTGTTCAGCACTTTTGGAGATATAGTGGTGCAAATTTTTGCCGTTTTTCCAAGATGGCGGCCGACCACGTGACATATGACGTCATCATTAACATATTTTATTCCCCATGGAGAGTTCTTTACAATGAGCCATGTCTCAATTTTTTCTGTTCAGTACTTTCGGAGATATAGAGGTGCAAATTTATTCGGTTTTTCCAAGATGGCGGCTGAACCACGTCACCGATGACGTCATCATTGAGGCACAGTATATTAGAGGGCAAGACCATTATGTGTGCAAAGTTTGGCGATTCTCCGTGCAACGGTGTAGACGCAGTGCTGCAAACAGACAAACAGACAGACAAACAGACAGACAGACAAACAAACGAACAGATCAACATACTTGCCGGAAAATTTTTCCGGCAAGTAATGAAAAATCGGTCAGAGACCGAGGACTTGCCGGAATGTACTTTTTTATCCGCCATTTAGGACAAATATGGCGGCCGAACCACGTGACCGATGACGTCATCATTAACATATTTTATTCCCCATGGAGAGTTCTTTACAATGAGCCATGCCTCAATTTTTTCTATTCAGGACTTTTGGAGATGTGGAGGTGCAGATTTTTTCGGTTTTTCCAAGATGGCGGCCGACCACGTGACATATGACATCATTAACATATTTTATTCCCAATGGAGAGTTTTTTACAATGAGCCATGTCTCAATTTTTTCTGTTCAGCACTTTTGGAGATTTCGTCATGCAAAGTTTTGCCGTTTTTCAAAGATGGCGGCCGACCACGTGACTGATGACGTCATCATTAACATATTTTATTCCCCATGTGGAGTTCTTTACAATGAGCCATGTCTCAATTTTTTCTGTTCAGCACTTTTGGCGATATAGTGGTGCAAAGTTTTGCCGTTTTTCCAAGATGGCGGCCGACCACGTGACATATGACGTTATCATTAACATATTTTATTCCCCATGGAGAGTTCTTTACAATGAGCCATGTCTCAATTTTTTCTGTTCAGCACTTTTGGAGATATCGTGGCGCAACGTTTTGCCGTTTTTCCAAGATGGCGACCGAACCACGTGACTGATGACGTCATCATTTACAAATTTTATTCCGCATGGAGAGTTCTTTACAATGAGCCATGTCTCAATTTTTTCTGTTCAGTACTTTCGGAGATATAGAGGTGCAACGTTTTTCGGTTTTTCCAAGATGGCGGCCGAACCACGTCACCGATGACGTCATCAATTGGGCACAGTCTATTCCAGGGCAAGACCAATATGTGTGCAAAGTTTGGCGATTCTACGTGCAACGGTGTAGACGCAGTGCTGCAAACAGACAGACAGACAAACAGACAGACAGACAGACAGACAAACAAACGAACAGATCAACATACTTGCCGGAATCTTTTCCGGCAAGTAACAAACGAACAGATCAACATACTTGCCGGAATTTTTTCCGGCAAGTAACGAACAGATCAACATACTTGCCGGAATCTTTTCCGGCAAGTAACAAACAGACAAATGAAAAATCGGTCAGAGACCGAGGACTTGCCGGGATGTACTTTTTTATCGACCATTTAGGACAAATATGGCGGCCGAACCAAGTGACCGATGACGTCATCATTAACATATTTTATTCCCCATGGAGAGTTCTTTACAATGAGCCATGTCTCAATTTTTTCTATTCAGCACTTTCAGAGATATGGAGGTGCACAATTTTTCGGTTTTTCCAAGATGGCGGCCGAACCACGTGACATATGACGTCATCATTAACATATTTTATTCCCCATTGAGAGTTCTTTACAATGAGCCATGTCTCAATTTTTTCTATTCAGCACTTTCAGAGATATGGAGGTGCACAATTTTTCGGTTTTTCCAAGATGGCGGCCGAACCACGTGACATATGACGTCATCATTAACATATTTTATTCCCCATTGAGAGTTCTTTACAATGAGCCATGTCTCAATTATTTCCATTCTGCACTTTTGGAGATATAGTGGTGCAAAGTTTTCCCATTTTTCCAAGATGGCGGCCGAACCACGTGACCGATGGCGTCATCATTAACATATTTTATTTCCCATGGAGAGTTCTTTACAATGAGCCATGTCTCAATTTTTTCTGTTCAGCACTTTTGGAGATTTTGTGGTGCAAAGTTTTGCCGTTTTTCCAAGATGGCGGCCGACCACGTGACTGATGACGTCATCATTAACATATTTTAATCCCCATGGAGAGTTCTTTACAATGAGCCATGTCTCAATTATTTCTGTTCAGCACTTTTGGAGATATAGTGGTGCAAAGTTTTGCCGTTTTTCCAAGATGGCGGCCGACCACGTGACATATGACGTCATCATTAACATATTTTATTCCCCATGGAGAGTTCTTTCCAATGAGCCATGTCTCAATTTTTTCTGTTCAGCACTTTTGGAGATATAGTGGCGCAACGTTTTGCCGTTTTTCAAAGATGGCGACCGAACCACGTGGCTGATGACGTCATCATTTACATATTTTATTCCCCATGGAGAGTTCTTTACAATGAGCCATGTCTCAATTTTTTCTGTTCAGTACTTTCGGAGATATAGAGGTGCAAATTTATTCGGTTTTTCCAAGATGGCGGCCGAACGACGTCACCGATGACGTCATCATTGAGGCACAGTATATTAGAGGGCAAGACCATTATGTGTGCAAAGTTTGGCGATTCTCCGTGCAACGGTGTAGACGCAGTGCTGCAAACAGACAAACAGACAGACAAACAGATGAAAAATCGGTCAGAGACCGAGGACTTGCCGGAATGTACTTTTTTATCGGCCATTTAGGACAAATATGGCGGCTGAACCACGTGACCGATGACGTCATCATTAACATATTTTATTCCCCATGGAGAGTTCTTTACAATGAGCCATGTCTCAATTTTTTCTGTTCAGCACTTTTGGAAATATAGTGGTGCAAAGTTTTGCCGTTTTTCCAAGATGGCGGCCGACCACGTGACTGATGACGTCATCATTAACATATTTTATTCCCCATGGAGAGTTCTTTACAATGAGCCATGTCTCAATTTTTTCTGTTCAGCACTTTTGGAGATATAGTGGTGCAAAATTTTGCTGTTTTTCCAAGATGGTGGCCGACCACGTGACTGATGACGTCATCATTAACATATTTTATTCCCCATGGAGAGTTCTTTACAATGAGCCATGTCTCAATTTTTTCTGTTCAGTACTTTCGGAGATATAGAGGTGCAAAGTTTTTCGGTTTTTCCAAGATGGCGGCCGAACCACGTCACCGATGACGTCATCAATTGGGCACAGTCTATTTCAGGGCAAGACCAATATGTGTGCAAAGTTTGGCGATTCTACGTGCAACGGTGTAGACGCAGTGCTGCAAACAGACAGACAGACAAACAGACAAACAGACAAACAGACAAACAGACAAATGAAAAATCGGTCAGAGACCGAGGACTTGCCGGAATGTACTTTTTTATCGGTCATTTAGGACAAATATGGCGGCTGAACCACGTGACCGATGACGTCATAATTAACATATTTTATTCCCCATGGAGAGTTCTTTACAATGAGCCATGTCTCAATTTTTTCTGTTCAGCACTTTTGGAAATATAGTGGTGCAAAGTTTTGCCGTTTTTCCAAGATGGCGGCCGACCACGTGACATATGACATCATCATTAACATATTTTATTCCCCATGGAGAGTTCTTTACAATGAGCCACGTCTCAATTTTTTCTGTTCAGCACTTTTGGAGATATAGTGGTGCAAAGTTTTGCTGTTTTTCCAAGATGGCGGCCGACCACGTGACTGATGACGTCATCATTAACATATTTTATTCCCCATGGAGAGTTCTTTACAATGAGCCATGTCTCAATTTTTTCTGTTCAGTACTTTCGGAGATATAGAGGTGCAAAGTTTTTCGGTTTTTCCAAGATGGCGGCCGAACCACGTCACCGATGACGTCATCAATTGGGCACAGTCTATTCCAGGGCAAGACCAATATGTGTGCAAAGTTTGGCGATTCTACGTGCAACGGTGTAGACGCAGTGCTGCAAACAGACAGACAGACAAACAGATGAAAAATCGGTCAGAGACCGAGGACTTGCCGGAATGTACTTTTTTATCGGCCATTTAGAACAAATATGGCGGCCGAACTATGTGATACATGACGTCATCATTAACATATTTTATTCCCCATGGAGAGTTCTTTACAATGAGCCATACCTCAATTTTTTCTGTTCAGGACTTTTGGAGATGTGGAGGTGCAGAGTTTTTCGGTTTTTCCAAGATGGCGGCCGACCACGTGACTGATGACGTCAT
Organism: Myxine glutinosa; assembly: GCF_964187855.1. Lineage (NCBI taxonomy): Eukaryota > Metazoa > Chordata > Myxini > Myxiniformes > Myxinidae > Myxine > Myxine glutinosa. Next base: position 92,381,583 of record NC_136261.1, read on the forward strand.
CATTAACATATTTTATTCCCCATGGAGAGTTCTTTACAATGAGCCATGTCTCATTTTTTTCTGTTCAGCACTTTTGGAGTTATAGTGGTGAAAATTTTTGCCGTTTTTCCAAGATGGCAGCCGACCACGTGACATATGACGTCATCATTAACATATTTTATTCCCCATGGAGAGTTCTTTACAATGAGCCAAGTCTCAATTTTTTCTGTTCAGCACTTTTGGAGATATAGTGGCGCAACGTTTTTCGGTTTTTCCAAGATGGCGCCAGAACCACGTGACTGATGACGTCATCATTTACGTATTTTATTCCCCATGGAGAGTTCTTTACAACGAGCCATGTCTCAATTTTTTCTGTTCAGTACTTTCGGAGATATAAAGGTGCAAAGTTTTTCGGTTTTTCCAAGATGGCGGCCGAACCACGTCACCGATGACGTCATCAATTGGGCACAGTCTATTCCAGGGCAAGACCAATATGTGTCCAAAGTTTGGCGATTCTACGTGCAACGGTGTAGACGCAGTGCTGCAAACAGACAGACAGACAGACAGACAGACAGACAAACAGACAAACAGACAAACAGACAGACAAACGAACAGATCAACATACTTGCCGGAAAATTTTTTCCGGCAAGTAATGAAAAATCGGTCAGAGACCGAGGACTTGCCGGAATTTATTTTTTTATCGGCCATTTAGGACAAATATGGCGGCCGAACCACATGGCCGATGACATATTTTATTCCCCATGGAGAGTTCTTTACAATGAGCCATGTCTCAATTTTTTCTGTTCAGCACTTTTGGAGATATGGAGGTGCAAAGTTTTCGGTTTTTCCAAGATGGCGGCCGAACCACGTGACCGATGACGTCATCATTAACATATTTTATTCCCCATGGAGAGTTCTTTACAATGAGCCACGTTCCAATTTTTTCTATTCAGGACTTTCGGAGATATGGAGGTGCAAAGTTTTCGGTTTTTCCAAGATGGCGGCCGAACCACGTGACCGATGACGTCATCATTAACATATTTTATTCCCCATGGAGAGTTCTTTACAATGAGCCATGTCTCAATTTTTTCTATTCAGCACTTTGGGAGATATGGAGGTGGTAGGTTTTTCGGTTTTTCCAAGATGGCGGCCAAACTACGTAACTGATGACGTCATCATTAACACATTTTATTCCCCATCAAGAGTTCTTTACAATGAGCCATGTCTCAATTTTTTCTATTCAGTACTTTCAGAGATATGGAGGTGCAAAGTTTTTAGGTTTTTCCAAGATGGCGGCCGAACCACGTGACTGATGACGTCATCATTAACATATTTTATTCCCCATGGCGAGTTCTTTACAATGAGCCATGTCTCAATTTTTTCTGTTCAGCACTTTCGGAGATATAGAGTTGCAAACTTTTTCCAAGATGGCGGCCGAACCACGTGACCAATGACGTCATCACTAACATTTTATTCCCCATGGAGAGTACTTTACAATGAGCTCAATTTTTTCTGTTCAGCACTTTTGGAGATATAGTGGTGCAAAATTTTGCCATTTTCCAAGATGGCGGCCGACCACGTGACTGATGACGTCATCATTAACATATTTTATTCCCCATGGAGAGTTCTTTACAATGAGCCATGTCTCAATTTTTTCTGTTCAGTACTTTCGGAGATATAGAGGTGCAAAGTTTTTCGGTTTTTCCAAGATGGCGGCCGAACCACGTCACCGATGACGTCATCAATTGGGCACAGTCTATTCCAGGGCAAGACCAATATGTGTGCAAAGTTTGGCGATTCTCCGTGCAACGGTGTAGACGCAGTGCTGCAAACAGACAGACAAACAGACAGACAGACAGACAGACAGACAAACAAACGAACAGATCAACATACTTGCCGGAATCTTTTCCGGCAAGTAACAAACAGACAAATGAAAAATCGGTCAGAGACCGAGGACTTGCCGGAATGTACTTTTTTATCGGCCATTTAGAACAAATATGGCGGCTGAACCACGTGATAGATGACGTCATCATTAACATATTTTATTCCCCATGGAGAGATCTTTACAATGAGCCATGTCTCAATTTTTTCCATTCTGCACTTTTGGAGATATAGTGGTGCAAAGTTTTCCCGTTTTTCCAAGATGGCGGCCGAACCACGTGACCGATGGCATCATCATTAACATATTTTATTCCCCATGGAGAGTTCTTTACAATGAGCCATGTCTCAATTTTTTCTATTCAGCACTTTCAGAGATATGGAGGTGCAAAATTTTTCGGTTTTTCCAAGATGGCGGCCGAACCACGTGACATATGACGTCATCATTAACATATTTTATTCCCCATGGAGAGTTCTTTACAATGAGCCATGCCTCAATTTTTTCTGTTCAGCACTTTTGGAGATATAGTGGTGCAAAGTTTTGCCGTTTTTCCAAGATGGCGGCCGACCACGTGACATATGACATCATCATTAACATATTTTATTCCCCATGGAGAGTTCTTTACAATGAGCCATGTCTCAATTTTTTCTGTTCAGCACTTTTGGAGATTTCGTGGTGCAAAGTTTTGCCGTTTTTCAAAGATGGCGGCCGACCACGTGACATATGACGTCATCATTAACATATTTTATTCCTCATGGAGAGTTATTTACAATGAGCCATGTCTCAATTTTTTCTGTTCAGCACTTTTGGAGATTTCGTGGTGCAAAGTTTTGCCGTTTTTCCAAGATGGCGGCCGACCACGTGACTGATGACGTCATCATTAACATATTTTATTCCCCATGGAGAGTTCTTTACAATGAGCCATGCCTCAATTTTTTCTGTTCAGCACTTTTGGAGATATAGTGGTGCAACGTTTTGCCGTTTTTCCAAGATGGCGACCGAACCACGTGACTGATGACGTCATCATTTACATATTTTATTCCCCATGGAGAGTTCTTTACAATGAGCCATGTCTCAATTTTTTCTATTCAGCACTTTCAGATATGGAGGTGCAATTTTTTCCCAAGATGGCGGCCGAACCACGTGACATATGACGTCATCATTAACATATTTTATTCCCCATGGAGAGTTCTTTACAATGAGCCATGTCTCAATTTTTTCTATTCAGCACTTTCGGAGATATGGAGGTGCTAGGTTTTTCGGTTTTTCCAAGATGGCGGCCGACCACGTGACATATGACGTCATCATTAACATATTTTATTCCCCATGGAGAGTTCTTTACAATGAGCCATGTCTCAATTTTTTCTGTTCAGCACTTTTGGAGATATAGTGGCGCAACGTTTTTCGGTTTTTCCAAGATGGCGGCCGAACCACGTGACCTATGCCGTCATCATTAACATATTTTATTCCCCATGGAGAGTTCTTTACAATGAGCCATGTCTCAATTTTTTCTGTTCAGCACTTTTGGAGATATAGTGGTGAAAATTTTTGCCGTTTTTCCAAGATGGCGGCCGACCACGTGACATATGACGTCATCATTAACATATTTTATTCCCCATGGAGAGTTCTTTACAATGAGCCAAGTCTCAATTTTTTCTGTTCAGCACTTTTGGAGATATAGTAGCGCAACGTTTTTCGGTTTTTCCAAGATGGCGCCAGAACCACGTGACTGATGACGTCATCATTTAAGTATTTTATTCCCCATGGAGAGTTCTTTACAATGAGCCATGTCTCAATTTTTTCTGTTCAGTACTTTCGGAGATATAGAGGTGCAAAATTTTTCGGTTTTTCCAAGATGGCGGCCGAACCACGTCACCGATGACGTCATCAATTGGGCACAGTCTATTCCAGGGCAAGACCAATATGTGTGCAAAGTTTGGCGATTCTACGTGCAACGGTGTAGACGCAGTGCTGCAAACAGACAGACAGACAGACAAACAGACAAACAGACAAACAAACGAACAGATCAACATACTTGCCGGAAAAACAAACGAACAGATCAACATACTTGCCGGAAATTTTTCCGGCAAGTAATGAAAAATCGGTCAGAGACCGAGGACTTGCCGGGATGTACTTTTTTATCGGCCATTTAGGACAAATATGGAGGCCGAACCACGTGACTGATGACGTCATCATTAACATATTTGATTCCCCATCGAGAGTTCTTTACAATGAGCCATGTCTCAATTATTTCTATTCAGTACTTTCGGAGATATGGAGGTGCAAATTTTTCTGTTTTTCCAAGATGGCGGCCGAACCACGTGACATATGACGTCATCATTAACATATTTTATTCCCCATGGAGAGTTCTTTACAATGAGCCATGTCTCAATTTTTTCTATTCAGCACTTTTGGAGATACAGAAGTACAAATTTTTTCGGTTTTTCCAAGATGGCGGCCGAACCACGTGACTGATGACGTCATCATTAACATATTTTATTCCCCATGCAGAGTTCTTTACAATGAGCCATGTCTCAATTTTTTCTGTTCAGCACTTTCGGAGATATAGAGGTGCAAAGTTTTTCCAAGATGGCGGCCGAACCACGTGACCAATGACGTCATCAATTGGACACAGTCTATTCCAGGGCAAGACCAATATGTGTGCAACGTTTGGCGATTCTCCGTGCAACGGTGTAGACGCAGTGCTGCAAACAGACAAACAGACAAACAGATGAAAAATCGGTCAGAGACCGAGGACTTGCCGGAATGTACTTTTTTGTCGGCCATTTTGGACAAATATGGCGGCCGAACCACGTGACCGATGACGTCATCATTAACATACATATATTATTCCCCATGGAGAGTTCTTTCCAATGAGCCATGTCTCAATTTTTTCTGTTTCGCACTTTTGGAGATATAGTGGTGCAAAGTTTTGCCGTTTTTCCAAGATGGCGGCCGACCACGTGACATATGACGTCATCATTAACACATTTTATTCCCCATGGAGAGTTCTTTACAATGAGCCATGTCTCAATTTTTTCTGTTCAGCACTTCCGCAGATATGGAGGTACTAGGTTTTTCGGTTTTTCCAAGATGGCGGCCCAACCACGTGACCTATGACGTCATCATTTACATATTTTATTCCCCATGGAGAGTTCTTTACAATGAGCCATGTCTCAATTTTTTATATTCAGCACTTTCAGAGATATGGAGGTGCAAAATTTTTCGGTTTTTCCAAGATGGCGGCCGAACCACGTGACATATGACGTCATCATTAACATATTCTATTCCCCATGGAGAGTTCTTTACAATGAGCCATGTTTCAATTTTTTCTGTTCAGCACTTTTGGAGATATAGTGGTGCAAAGTTTTGCCGTTTTTCCAAGATGGCGACCGACCACATGACATATGACGTCATCATTAACATATTCTATTCCCCAGGGAGAGTTCTTTACAATGAGCCATGTCTCAATTTTTTCTGTTCAGCACTTTTGGAGATATCGTGGTGCAAAGTTTTGCCGTTTTTCCAAGATGGCGGCCGACCACGTGACTGATGACGTCATCATTCACATATTTTATTCCCCATGGAGAGTTCTTTACAATGAGCCATGTCTCAATTTTTTCTATTCAGTACTTTCAGAGATATGGAGGTGCAAAGTTTTGCCGTTTTTCCAAGATGGCGGCCGACCACGTGACTGATGACGTCATCATTAACATCTTCTATTCCCCATGGAGAGTTCTTTACAATGAGCCATGTCTCAATTTTTTCTGTTCAGCACTTTTGGAGATTTCGTGGTGCAAAGTTTTGCCGTTTTTCCAAGATGGCGGCCGACCACGTGACTGATGATGTCATCATTAACATATTTTATTCCCCATGGAGAGTTCTTTACAATGAGCCATGTCTCAATTTTTTCTGTTCAGTACTTTCGGAGATATAGAAGTGCAAAGTTTTTCGGTTTTTCCAAGATGGCGGCCGAACCACGTCACCGATGACGTCATCAATTGGGCACAGTCTATTCCAGGGCAAGACCAATATGTGTGCAAAGTTTGGCGATTCTCCGTGCAACGGTGTAGACGCAGTGCTGCAAACAGACAGACAAACAGACAGACAGACAGACAGACAGACAGACAAACAAACGAACAGATCAACATACTTGCCGGAAAATTTTTCCGGCAAGTAACAAACAAACGAACAGATCAACATACTTGCCGGAATCTTTTCCGGCAAGTAATGAAAAATCGGTCAGAGACCGAGGACTTGCCGGAATGTACTTTTTTATCGGCCATTTAGAATAAATATGGCGGCCGAACTACGTGATACATGACGTCATCATTAACATATTTTATTCCCCATGGAGAGTTCTTTACAATGAGCCATCTCTCAATTTTTTCCATTCTGCACTTTTGGAGATATAGTGGTTCAAAGTTTTCCCGTTTTTCCAAGATGGCGGCCGACCACGTGACATATGACGTCATCATTAACATATTTTATTCCCCATGGAGAGTTCTTTACAATGAGCCATCTCTCAATTTTTTCTGTTCAGCACTTTGGGAGATTTCGTGGTGCAAAGTTTTGCCGTTTTTCCAAGATGGCGGCCGACCACGTGACTGATGATGTCATCATTAACATATTTTATTCCCCATGGAGAGTTCTTTACAATGAGCCATGTCTCAATTTTTTCTGTTCAGTACTTTCGGAGATATAGAAGTGCAAAGTTTTTCGGTTTTTCCAAGATGGCGGCCGAACCACGTCACCGATGACGTCATCAATTGGGCACAGTCTATTCCATGGCAAGACCAATATGTGTGCAAAGTTTGGCGATTCTACGTGCAACGGTGTAGACGCAGTGCTGCAAACAGACAGACAAACAGACAGACAAACAGACAAACAGACAAATGAAAAATCGGTCAGAGACCGAGGACTTGCCGGAATGTACTTTTTTATCCGCCATTTAGGACAAATATGGCGGCCGAACCACGTGACCGATGACGTCATCATTAACATATTTTATTCCCCATGGAGAGTTCTTTACAATGAGCCATGTCTCAATTTTTTCTATTCAGGACTTTTGGAGATATAGTGGTGCAAAGTTTTGCCATTTTTCCAAGATGGCGGCCGACCACGTGACATATGACATCATCATTAACATATTTTATTCCCCATGGAGAGTTCTTTACAAAGAGCCATGTCTCAACTTTTTCTATTCAGCACTTTTGGAGATATGGAGGTGCTACGTTTTTCGGTTTTTCCAAGATGGCGGCCGAACCACGTGACCTCTGATGTCATCATTAACATATTTTATTCCCCATGGAGAGTTCTTTACAATGAGCCATGTCTCAATTTTTTATATTCAGCACTTTCAGAGATATGGAGGTGCAAAATTTTTCGGTTTTTCCAAGATGGCGGCCGAACCACGTGACATATGACGTCATCATTAACATATTTTATTCCCCATGGAGAGTTCTTTACAATGAGCCATGTTTCAATTTTTTCTGTTCAGCACTTTTGGAGATATTGTGGTGCAAAGTTTTGCCGTTTTTCCAAGATGGCGGCCGACCACATGACATATGACGTCATCATTAACATATTTTATTCCCCATGGAGAGTTCTTTACAATGAGCCATGTCTCAATTTTTTCTGTTCAGCACTTTTGGAGATATCGTGGTGCAAAGTTTTGCCGTTTTTCCAAGATGGCGGCCGACCACGTGACTGATGACATCATCATTAACATATTTTATTCCGCATGGGGAGTTCTTTACAATGAGCCATGTCTCAATTTTTTCTGTTCAGCACTTTTGGCGATATAGTGGTGCAAATTTTTGCCGTTTTTCCAAGATGGCGGCCGACCACGTGACTGATGATGTCATCATTAACATATTTTATTCCCCATGGAGAGTTCTTTACAATGAGCCATGTCTCAATTTTTTCTGTTCAGTACTTTCGGAGATATAGAGGTGCAACGTTTTTCGGTTTTTCCAAGATGGCGGCCGAACCACGTCACCGATGACGTCATCAATTGGGCACAGTCTATTCCAGGGCAAGACCAATATGTGTGCAAAGCTTGGCGATTCTCCGTGCAACGGTGTAGACGCAGTGCTGCAAACAGACAGACAGACAAACAGACAGACAAACAGACAGACAAACAAACGAACAGATCAACATACTTGCCGGAATCTTTTCCGGCAAGTAATGAAAAATCGGTCAGAGACCGAGGACTTGCCGGAATGTACATTTTTATTGGCCATTGAGGACAAATATGGCGGCCGAACCACGTGACCGATGACGTCATCATTAACATATTTTATTCCCCATGGAGAGTTCTTTACAATGAGGCATGTCTCAATTTTTTCTATTCAGCACTTTTGGACACATAGAGGTGCTAAGTTTTTCGGTTTTTCCAAGATGGCGGCCGAACCACGTGACACATGACGTCATCATTAACAAATTTTATTCCCCATGGAGAGTTCTTTACAATGAGCCATGTCTCAATTTTTTCTGTTCAGCACTTTTGGAGATATAGTGGTGCAACGTTTTGCCGTTTTTCCAAGATGGCGGCCGACCACGTGACATATGACGTCATCATTAACATATTTTATTCCCCATGGAGAGTTCTTTACAATGAGCCATGTCTCAATTTTTTCTGTTCAGCACTTTTGGAGATATAGTGGTGCAAAATTTTGCCGTTTTTCCAAGATGGCGGCCGACCACGTGACATATGACATCATTAACATCTTTTATTCCCCATGGAGAGTTCTTTACAATGAGCCATGTCTCAATTTTTTCTGTTCAGGACTTTCGGAGATATGGAGGTGCAAAAATTTTCGCTTTTTCCAAGATGGCGGCCGAACCACGTGACCGATGACGTCATCATTAACATATTTTATTCCCCATGGAGAGTTCTTTACAATGAGCCATGTCTCAATTTTTTCTGTTCAGCACTTTGAGATATCGAGGTGCAAAATTTTTCGGTTTTTCCAAGATGGCGGCCGAACCACGTGACCGATGACGTCATCATTTGGGCACAGTATATTAGAGGGCAAGACAAATACGTGTGCAAAGTTTGGTGATTCTACGTGCAACGGTGTAGACATAGTGCTGCAAACAGACAAACAGACAGACAGACAAACAGACAAACGAACAGATCAACATACTTGCCGGAATCTTTTCCGGCAAGTAATGAAAAATCGGTCAGAGACCGAGGACTTGCCGGAATGTACTTTTTTATCGGCCATTTAGGACAAATATGGCGGCCGAACCACGTGACCGATGACGTCATCATTAACATATTTTATTCCCCATGGAGAGTTCTTTACAATGAGCCATGTCTCAATTTTTTCTATTCAGCACTTTCGGAGATATGGAGGTGCTAAGTTTTTCGGTTTTTCCAAGATGGCGGCCGACCACGTGACTGATGACGTCATCATTAACATATTTTATTCCCCATGGAGAGTTCTTTACAATGAGCCATGTTTCAATTTTTTCTATTCAGCACATTCAGAGATATGGAGGTGCAAAATTTTTCGGTTTTTCCAAGATGGCGGCCGAACCACCTGACATATGACGTCATCATTAACAAATTTTATTCCCCATGGAGAGTTCTTTACAATGAGCCATGTCTCAAATTTTTCTGATCAGCACTTTTGGAGATTTCGTGGTGCAAAGTTTTGCCGTTTTTCCAAGATGGCGGCCGACCACGTGACTGATGATGTCATCATTAACATATTTTATTCCCCATCGAGAGTTCTTTACAATGAGCCATGTCTCAATTTTTTCTGTTCAGCACTTTTGGAGATTTCATGGTGCAAATTTTTGCCGTTTTTCCAAGATGGCGGCCGACAACGTGACTGATGATGTCATCATTAACATATTTTATTCCCCATGGAGAGTTCTTTACAATGAGCCATGTCTCAATTTTTTCTGTTCAGGACTTTCGGAGATATGGAGGTGCAAGATTTTTCGGTTTTTACAAGATGGCGGCCGAAACACGTGACTTATGACGTCATCATTAACATATTTTATTCCCCATGGAGAGTTCTTTACAATGAGCCATGTCTCAATTTTTTCTGTTCAGCACTTTTGGAGATATAGTGGTGCAACGTTTTGCCGTTTTTCCAAGATGGCGGCCGACCACGTGACATATGACGTCATCATTACCATATTTTATTCCCCATGGAGAGTTCTTTACAATGAGCCATGTCTCAATTTTTTATGTTCAGCACTTTTGGAGATATAGTGGTGCAAAATTTTGCCGTTTTTCCAAGATGGCGGCCGACCACGTGACATATGACATCATTAACATATTTTATTCCCCATGGAGAGTTCTTTACAATGAGCCATGTCTCAATTTTTTCTGTTCAGCACTTTTGGAGATTTCGTGGTGCAAAGTTTTGCCGTTTTTCCAAGATGGCGGCCGACCACGTGACTGATGACGTCATCATTAACATATTTTATTCCCCATGTGGAGTTCTTTACAATGAGCCATGTCTTAATTTTTTCTGTTCAGCACTTTTGGCGATATAGTGGTGCAACGTTTTTCGGTTTTCCCAAGATGGCGGCCGAACCACGTGACTGATGACGTCATCATTAACATATTTTATTCCCCATGGAGAGTTCTTTACAATGAGCCATGTCTCAATTTTTTCTGTTCAGGACTTTCGGAAATATGGAGGTGCAAAGATTTTCGGTTTTTCCAAGATGGCGGCCGAACCACATGACTGATGACGTCATCATTAACATGTTTTATTCCCCATGGAGAGTTCTTTACAATGAGCCATGTCTCAATTTTTTCTGTTCAGGACTTTCGGAGATATGGAGGTGCAAAATTTTTCGGTTTTTCCAAGATGGCGGCCGAACCACGTGACCGATGACGTCATCATTTGGGCACAGTATATTAGAGGGCAAGACAAATACCTGTGCAAAGTTTGGTGATTCTACGTGCAACGGTGTAGACGTAGTGCTGCAAACAGACAAACAGACAGACAGACAAACAGACAAACGAACAGATCAACATACTTGCCGGAAAATTTTTCCGGCAAGTAATGAAAAATCGGTCAGAGACCGAGGACTTGCCGGAATGTACTTTTTTATCCGCCATTTAGGACAAATATGGCGGCCGAACCACGTGACCGATGACGTCATCATTAACATATTTTATTCCCCATGGAGAGTTCTTTACAATGAGCCATGCCTCAATTTTTTCTATTCAGGACTTTTGGAGATGTGGAGGTGCAGATTTTTTCGGTTTTTCCAAGATGGCGGCCGACCACGTGACATATGACATCATTAACATATTTTATTCCCAATGGAGAGTTTTTTACAATGAGCCATGTCTCAATTTTTTCTGTTCAGCACTTTTGGAGATTTCGTCGTGCAAAGTTTTGCCGTTTTTCCAAGATGGCGGCCGACCACGTGACTGATGACGTCATCATTAACATATTTTATTCCCCATGTGGAGTTCTTTAGAATGAGCCATGTCTCAATTTTTTCTGTTCAGCACTTTTGGCGATATAGTGGTGCAAAGTTTTGCCGTTTTTCCAAGATGGCGGCCGACCACGTGACATATGACGTTATCATTAACATATTTTATTCCCCATGGAGAGTTCTTTACAATGAGCCATGTCTCAATTTTTTCTGTTCAGCACTTTTGGAGATATCGTGGCGCAACGTTTTGCCGTTTTTCCAAGATGGCGACCGAACCACGTGACTGATGACGTCATCATTTACAAATTTTATTCCGCATGGAGAGTTCTTTACAATGAGCCATGTCTCAATTTTTTCTGTTCAGTACTTTCAGAGATATAGAGGTGCAACGTTTTTCGGTTTTTCCAAGATGGCGGCCGAACCACGTCACCGATGACGTCATCAATTGGGCACAGTCTATTCCAGGGCAAGACCAATATGTGTGCAAAGTTTGGCGATTCTACGTGCAACGGTGTAGACGCAGTGCTGCAAACAGACAGACAGACAAACAGACAGACAGACAGACAGACAAACAAACGAACAGATCAACATACTTGCCGGAATCTTTTCCGGCAAGTAACAAACGAACAGATCAACATACTTGCCGGAATTTTTTCCGGCAAGTAACGAACAGATCAACATACTTGCCGGAATCTTTTCCGGCAAGTAACAAACAGACAAATGAAAAATCGGTCAGAGACCGAGGACTTGCCGGGATGTACTTTTTTATCGACCATTTAGGACAAATATGGCGGCCGAACCAAGTGACCGATGACGTCATCATTAACATATTTTATTCCCCATGGAGAGTTCTTTACAATGAGCCATGTCTCAATTTTTTCTATTCAGCACTTTCGGAGATATGGAGGTGCTAGGTTTTTCGGTTTTTCCAAGATGGCGGCCGAACCACGTGACCTATGACGTCATCATTAACATATTTTATTCCCCATGTAGAGTTCTTTACAATGAGCCATGTCTCAATTTGTTCTGTTCAGTACTTTCGGAGATATAGAGGTGCAAAGTTTTTCGGTTTTTCCAAGATGGCGGCCGAACCACGTCACCGATGACGTCATCAATTGGGCACAGTCTATTTCAGGGCAAGACCAATATGTGTGCAAAGTTTGGCGATTCTACGTGCAACGGTGTAGACGCAGTGCTGCAAACAGACAGACAGACAAACAGACAAACAGACAAACAGACAAACAGACAAATGAAAAATCGGTCAGAGACCGAGGACTTGCCGGAATGTACTTTTTTATCGGTCATTTAGGACAAATATGGCGGCTGAACCACGTGACCGATGACGTCATAATTAACATATTTTATTCCCCATGGAGAGTTCTTTACAATGAGCCATGTCTCAATTTTTTCTGTTCAGCACTTTTGGAAATATAGTGGTGCAAAGTTTTGCCGTTTTTCCAAGATGGCGGCCGACCACGTGACATATGACATCATCATTAACATATTTTATTCCCCATGGAGAGTTCTTTACAATGAGCCACGTCTCAATTTTTTCTGTTCAGCACTTTTGGAGATATAGTGGTGCAAAGTTTTGCTGTTTTTCCAAGATGGCGGCCGACCACGTGACTGATGACGTCATCATTAACATATTTTATTCCCCATGGAGAGTTCTTTACAATGAGCCATGTCTCAATTTTTTCTGTTCAGTACTTTCGGAGATATAGAGGTGCAAAGTTTTTCGGTTTTTCCAAGATGGCGGCCGAACCACGTCACCGATGACGTCATCAATTGGGCACAGTCTATTCCAGGGCAAGACCAATATGTGTGCAAAGTTTGGCGATTCTACGTGCAACGGTGTAGACGCAGTGCTGCAAACAGACAGACAAACAGACAGACAGACAGACAGACAGACAAACAAACGAACAGATCAACATACTTGCCGGAATCTTTTCCGGCAAGTAACAAACGAACAGATCAACATACTTGCCGGAAAATTTTTCCGGCAAGTAACAAACGAACAGATCAACATACTTGCCGGAATCTTTTCCGGCAAGTAACGAACAGATCAACATACTTGCCGGAAAAATTTTCCGGCAAGTAACAAACGAACAGATCAACATACTTGCCGGAAAATTTTTCCGGCAAGTAACAAACGAACAGATCAACATACTTGCCGTAAAAGATGACGTCATCATTAACACATTTTATTCCCCATGGAGAGTTCTTTACAATGAGCCATGTCTCAATTTTTTCTGTTCAGTACTTTCGGAGATATAGAGGTGCAAATTTATTCGGTTTTTCCAAGATGGCGGCCGAACCACGTCACCGATGACGTCATCATTAACATATTTTATTCCCCATGGAGAGTTCTTTGCAATGAGCCATGTCTCAATTTTTTCTATTCAGCACTTTCGGAGATATGGAGGTGCAAAGTTTTTGGGGTTTTCCAAGATGGCGGCCGAACCACGTGACCGATGACGTCATCACTAACATTTTATTCCCCATGGAGAGTTCTTTACAATGAGCCATGTCTCAATTTTTTCTGTTCAGCACTTTTGGAGATATAGTGGTGCAAAGTTTTGCCATTTTCCAAGATGGCGGCCGAACCACGTGACTGATGACGTCATCATTAACATATTTTATTCCCCATGGAGAGTTCTTTACAATGAGCCATGTCTCAATTTTTTCTATTCAGCACTTTTGGAGATATGGAGGTGCAAAATTTTTCGGTTTTTCCAACATGGCGGCCGAACCACGTGACTGATGACGTCATCATTAACATATTGTATTCTCCATGGAGAGTTCTTCACAATGAGCCATGTCTGAATTTTTTCTGTTCAGCACTGAGATATCGAGGTGCAAAATTTTTCGGTTTTTCAAAGATGGCGGCCGAACCACGTGACCGATGACGTCATCATTTGGGCACAGTATATTAGAGCGCAAGACAAATACGTGTGCAAAGTTTGGTGATTCTACGTGCAACGGTGTAGACGTAGTGCTGCAAACAGACAAACAGACAAACAGACGAACAGACAAATGAAAAATCGGTCAGAGACCGAGGACTTGCCGGAATGTACTTTTTTATCGGCCATTTAGAACAAATATGGCGGCCGAACTATGTGATACATGACGTCATCATTAACATATTTTATTCCCCATGGAGAGTTCTTTACAATGAGCCATACCTCAATTTTTTCTGTTCAGGACTTTTGGAGATGTGGAGGTGCAGAGTTTTTCGGTTTTTCCAAGATGGCGGCCGACCACGTGACTGATGACGTCATCATTAACATATTTTATTCCCCATGGAGAGTTCTTTACAATGAGCCATGTCTCATTTTTTTCTGTTCAGCACTTTTGGAGTTATAGTGGTGAAAATTTTTGCCGTTTTTCCAAGATGGCAGCCGACCACGTGACATATGACGTCATCATTAACATATTTTATTCCCCATGGAGAGTTCTTTACAATGAGCCAAGTCTCAATTTTTTCTGTTCAGCACTTTTGGAGATATAGTGGCGCAACGTTTTTCGGTTTTTCCAAGATGGCGCCAGAACCACGTGACTGATGACGTCATCATTTACGTATTTTATTCCCCATGGAGAGTTCTTTACAACGAGCCATGTCTCAATTTTTTCTGTTCAGTACTTTCGGAGATATAAAGGTGCAAAGTTTTTCGGTTTTTCCAAGATGGCGGCCGAACCACGTCACCGATGACGTCATCAATTGGGCACAGTCTATTCCAGGGCAAGACCAATATGTGTCCAAAGTTTGGCGATTCTACGTGCAACGGTGTAGACGCAGTGCTGCAAACAGACAGACAGACAGACAGACAGACAGACAAACAGACAAACAGACAAACAGACAGACAAACGAACAGATCAACATACTTGCCGGAAAATTTTTTCCGGCAAGTAATGAAAAATCGGTCAGAGACCGAGGACTTGCCGGAATTTATTTTTTTATCGGCCATTTAGGACAAATATGGCGGCCGAACCACATGGCCGATGACATATTTTATTCCCCATGGAGAGTTCTTTACAATGAGCCATGTCTCAATTTTTTCTGTTCAGCACTTTTGGAGATATGGAGGTGCAAAGTTTTCGGTTTTTCCAAGATGGCGGCCGAACCACGTGACCGATGACGTCATCATTAACATATTTTATTCCCCATGGAGAGTTCTTTACAATGAGCCACGTTCCAATTTTTTCTATTCAGGACTTTCGGAGATATGGAGGTGCAAAGTTTTCGGTTTTTCCAAGATGGCGGCCGAACCACGTGACCGATGACGTCATCATTAACATATTTTATTCCCCATGGAGAGTTCTTTACAATGAGCCATGTCTCAATTTTTTCTATTCAGCACTTTGGGAGATATGGAGGTGGTAGGTTTTTCGGTTTTTCCAAGATGGCGGCCAAACTACGTAACTGATGACGTCATCATTAACACATTTTATTCCCCATCAAGAGTTCTTTACAATGAGCCATGTCTCAATTTTTTCTATTCAGTACTTTCAGAGATATGGAGGTGCAAAGTTTTTAGGTTTTTCCAAGATGGCGGCCGAACCACGTGACTGATGACGTCATCATTAACATATTTTATTCCCCATGGCGAGTTCTTTACAATGAGCCATGTCTCAATTTTTTCTGTTCAGCACTTTCGGAGATATAGAGTTGCAAACTTTTTCCAAGATGGCGGCCGAACCACGTGACCAATGACGTCATCACTAACATTTTATTCCCCATGGAGAGTACTTTACAATGAGCTCAATTTTTTCTGTTCAGCACTTTTGGAGATATAGTGGTGCAAAATTTTGCCATTTTCCAAGATGGCGGCCGACCACGTGACTGATGACGTCATCATTAACATATTTTATTCCCCATGGAGAGTTCTTTACAATGAGCCATGTCTCAATTTTTTCTGTTCAGTACTTTCGGAGATATAGAGGTGCAAAGTTTTTCGGTTTTTCCAAGATGGCGGCCGAACCACGTCACCGATGACGTCATCAATTGGGCACAGTCTATTCCAGGGCAAGACCAATATGTGTGCAAAGTTTGGCGATTCTCCGTGCAACGGTGTAGACGCAGTGCTGCAAACAGACAGACAAACAGACAGACAGACAGACAGACAGACAAACAAACGAACAGATCAACATACTTGCCGGAATCTTTTCCGGCAAGTAATGAAAAATCGGTCAGAGACCGAGGACTTGCCGGGATGTACTTTTTTATCGGCCATTTAGGACAAATATGGAGGCCGAACCACGTGACTGATGACGTCATCATTAACATATTTGATTCCCCATCGAGAGTTCTTTACAATGAGCCATGTCTCAATTATTTCTATTCAGTACTTTCGGAGATATGGAGGTGCAAATTTTTCTGTTTTTCCAAGATGGCGGCCGAACCACGTGACATATGACGTCATCATTAACATATTTTATTCCCCATGGAGAGTTCTTTACAATGAGCCATGTCTCAATTTTTTCTATTCAGCACTTTTGGAGATACAGAAGTACAAATTTTTTCGGTTTTTCCAAGATGGCGGCCGAACCACGTGACTGATGACGTCATCATTAACATATTTTATTCCCCATGCAGAGTTCTTTACAATGAGCCATGTCTCAATTTTTTCTGTTCAGCACTTTGGGAGATTTCGTGGTGCAAAGTTTTGCCGTTTTTCCAAGATGGCGGCCGACCACGTGACTGATGATGTCATCATTAACATATTTTATTCCCCATGGAGAGTTCTTTACAATGAGCCATGTCTCAATTTTTTCTGTTCAGTACTTTCGGAGATATAGAAGTGCAAAGTTTTTCGGTTTTTCCAAGATGGCGGCCGAACCACGTCACCGATGACGTCATCAATTGGGCACAGTCTATTCCATGGCAAGACCAATATGTGTGCAAAGTTTGGCGATTCTACGTGCAACGGTGTAGACGCAGTGCTGCAAACAGACAGACAAACAGACAGACAAACAGATGAAAAATCGGTCAGAGACCGAGGACTTGCCGGAATGTACTTTTTTATCGGCCATTTCGGACAAATATGGTGGTCGAACCACGTGACCGATGACGTCATCATTAACATATTTTATTCCCCATGGAGAGTTCTTTACAATGAGCCATCTCTCAATTTTTTCCATTCTGCACTTTTGGAGATATAGTGGTGCAAAGTTTTCCCGTTTTTCCAAGATGGCGGCCGACCACGTGACATATGACGTCATCATTAACCTATTTTATTCCCCATGGAGAGTTCTTTACAATGAGCCATGTCTCAATTTTTTCTGTTCAGCACTTTTGGAGATATAGTGGTGCAAAGTTTTGCCGTTTTTCCAAGATGGCGGCCGACCACGTGACATATGACGTCATCATTAACCTATTTTGTTCCCCATGGAGAGTTCTTTACAATGAGCCATGTCTCAATTTTTTCTGTTCAGCACTTTTGGAGATATAGTGGCGCAACGTTTTGCCGTTTTTCCAAGATGGCGACCGAACCACGTGTCTGATGACGTCATCATTTACATATTTTATTCCCCATGGAGAGTTCTTTACAATGAGCCATGTCTCCATTTTTTCCATTCTGCACTTTTGGAGATATAGTGGTGAAAAGATTTCCCGTTTTTCCAAGATGGCGGCCGAACCACGTCACCGATGACGTCATCAATTGGGCACAGTCTATTCCAGGGCAAGACCAATATGTGTGCAAAGTTTGGCGATTCTACGTGCAACGGTGTAGACGCAGTGCTGCAAACAGACAGACAGACAGACAAACAGACAAACAGACAAACGAACAGATCAACATACTTTCCGGAATCTTTTCCGGCAAGTAACAAACAGACAAATGAAAAATCGGTCAGAGACCGAGGACTTGCCGGAATGTACTTTTTTATCCGCCATTTAGGACAAATATGGCGGCCGAACCACGTGACCGATGACGTCATCATTAACATATTTTATTCCCCATGGAGAGTTCTTTACAATGAGCCATGCCTCAATTTTTTCTATTCAGGACTTTTGGAGATGTGGAGGTGCAGATTTTTTCGGTTTTTCCAAGATGGCGGCCGACCACGTGACATATGACATCATTAACATATTTTATTCCCAATGGAGAGTTTTTTACAATGAGCCATGTCTCAATTTTTTCTGTTCAGCACTTTTGGAGATTTCGTCGTGCAAAGTTTTGCCGTTTTTCCAAGATGGCGGCCGACCACGTGACTGATGACGTCATCATTAACATATTTTATTCCCCATGTGGAGTTCTTTACAATGAGCCATGTCTCAATTTTTTCTGTTCAGCACTTTTGGCGATATAGTGGTGCAAAGTTTTGCCGTTTTTCCAAGATGGCGGCCGACCACGTGACATATGACGTTATCATTAACATATTTTATTCCCCATGGAGAGTTCTTTACAATGAGCCATGTCTCAATTTTTTCTGTTCAGCACTTTTGGAGATATCGTGGCGCAACGTTTTGCCGTTTTTCCAAGATGGCGACCGAACCACGTGACTGATGACGTCATCATTTACAAATTTTATTCCGCATGGAGAGTTCTTTACAATGAGCCATGTCTCAATTTTTTCTGTTCAGTACTTTCGGAGATATAGAGGTGCAACGTTTTTCGGTTTTTCCAAGATGGCGGCCGAACCACGTCACCGATGACGTCATCAATTGGGCACAGTCTATTCCAGGGCAAGACCAATATGTGTGCAAAGTTTGGCGATTCTACGTGCAACGGTGTAGACGCAGTGCTGCAAACAGACAGACAGACAAACAGACAGACAGACAGACAGACAAACAAACGAACAGATCAACATACTTGCCGGAATCTTTTCCGGCAAGTAACAAACGAACAGATCAACATACTTGCCGGAATTTTTTCCGGCAAGTAACGAACAGATCAACATACTTGCCGGAATCTTTTCCGGCAAGTAACAAACAGACAAATGAAAAATCGGTCAGAGACCGAGGACTTGCCGGGATGTACTTTTTTATCGACCATTTAGGACAAATATGGCGGCCGAACCAAGTGACCGATGACGTCATCATTAACATATTTTATTCCCCATGGAGAGTTCTTTACAATGAGCCATGTCTCAATTTTTTCTATTCAGCACTTTCGGAGATATGGAGGTGCTAGGTTTTTCGGTTTTTCCAAGATGGCGGCCGAACCACGTGACCTATGACGTCATCATTAACATATTTTATTCCCCATGTAGAGTTCTTTACAATGAGCCATGTCTCAATTTGTTCTGTTCAGTACTTTCAGAGATATGGAGGTGCAAAAATTTTCGGTTTTTCCAAGATGGCGGCCGAACCACGTGACATATGACGTCATCATTAACATAGTTTATTCCCCATGGAGTTCTTTACAATGAGCCATCTCTCAATTTTTTCTGTTCAGCACTTTTGGAGATATAGCGATGCAAAGTTTTGCCGTTTTTCCAAGATGGCGGCCGACCACGTGACATATGACGTCATCATTAACATTTTATTCCCCATGGAGAGTTCTTTACAATGAGCCATGTCTCAATTTTTTCTATTCAGTACTTTCAGAGATATGGAGGTGCAAAGTTTTTCGGTTTTTCCAAGATGGCGGCCGAACCACGTGACCGATGACGTCATAAATTGGGCACAGTCTATTCCAGGGCAAGGTGAATATGTGTGCAAAGTTTGGCGATTCTCCGTGCAACGGTGTAGACGCAGTGCTGCAAACAGACAGACAGACAGACAGACAAACAGACAAACAGACAAACAGACAAACGAACAGATCAACATACTTGCCGGAAATATTTCCGGCAAGTAACAAACGAACAGATCAACATACTTGCCGGAAAATTTTTCCGGCAAGTAACGAACAGATCAACATACTTGCCGCAAAATTTTTCCGGCAACTAACAAACGAACAGATCAACATACTTGCCGGAATCTTTTCCGGCAAGTAACAAGAAAACAAACAAACAAGAAAATGAAAAATCGGTCAGAGACCGAGGACTTGCCGGAATGTACTTTTTTATCGGCCATTTAGGACAAATATGGCGGCCGAACCACGTGACCGATGACGTCATCATTAACATATTTTATTCCCCATGGAGAGTTCTTTACAATGAGCCATACCTCAATTTTTTCTATTCAGGACTTTTGGAGATGTGGAGGTGCAGAGTTTTTCGGTTTTTCCAAGATGGCGGCCGAACCACGTGACCGATGACATCATCATTAACATATTTTATTCCCCATGGAGAGTTCTTTACAATGAGCCATGTCTCAATTTTTTCTATTCAGCACTTTCGGAGATATGGAGGTGCTAAGTTTTTCGGTTTTTCCAAGATGGCGGCCGACCACGTGACTGATGACGTCATCATTAACATATTTTATTCCCCATGGAGAGGTCTTTACAATGAGCCATGTCTCAATTTTTTCTGTTCAGCACTTTTGGAGATATAGTGGTGCAAATTTTTGCCGTTTTTCCAAGATGGCGGCCGACCACGTGACATATGACATCATCATTAACATATTTTATTCCCCATGGAGAGTTCTTTACAATGAGCCATGTCTCAATTTTTTCTGTTCAGTACTTTCGGAGATATAGAAGTGCAAAGTTTTTCGGTTTTTCCAAGATGGCGGCCGAACCACGTCACCGATGACGTCATCAATTGGGCACAGTCGATTCCAGGGCAAGACCAATATGTGTGCAAAGTTTGGCGATTCTCCGTGCAACGGTGTAGACGCAGTGCTGCAAACAGACAGACAAACAGACAAACAGACAGACAGACAAATGAAAAATCGGTCAGAGACCGAGGACTTGCCGGAATTTACTTTTTTATTGGGGATTTAGGACAAATATGGCGGCCGAACCACGTGACCGATGACGTCATCATTAACATATTTTATTCCCCATGGACATTTCTTTCCAATGACCCATGTCTCAATTTTTTCTATTCAGCACTTTTGGAGATATGGAGATGCGAATTTTTTCGGTTTTTCCAAGATGGCGGCCGAACCACGTGACCTATGACGTCATCATTAACATATTTTATTTCCCATGGACATTTCTTTCCAATGAGCCATGTCTCAATTTTTTCTGTTCAGCACTTTCGGAGATATAGAGGTGCAAAGCTTTTCCAAGATGGCGGCCGAACCACGTGACCGATGACGTCATCATTAACATATTTTATTCCCCATGGAGAGTTCTTCACAATGAGCCATGTCTCAATTTTTTCTATTCAGCACTTTTGGAGATATGGAGGTGCAAAATTTTTCGGTTTTTCCAAGATGGCGGCCGAACCACGTGACCTATGACGTCAACATTAACATTTTATTCCCCATGGAGAGTTCTTTACAATGAGCCGTCTCAATTTTTTCTGTTCAGCACTTTCAGAGATATGGAGGTGCAAAGTTTTTCGGTTTTTCCAAGATGGCGGCCGAACCACGTGACCGATGACGTCATCAATTGGGCACAGTCTATTCCAGGTCAAGACAAATACGTGTGCAAAGTTTGGCGATTCTACATGCAACGGTGTAGACGCAGTGCTGCAAACAGACAGACAAACAGACAAACAGACAGACAAATGAAAAATCGGTCAGAGACCGAGGACTTGCCGGAATGTACTTTTTTATCGGCCATTTAGGACAAATATGGCGGCCGAAACACGTGACCGATGATGTCATCATTAACATATTTTATTCCCCATGGAGAGTTCTTTACAACGAGCCATGTCTCAATTTTTTCTATTCAGCACTTTCAGATATGGAGGTGCAATTTTTTCCAAAGATGGCGGCCGAACCACGTGACCGATGACGTCATCACTAACATTTTATTCCCCATGGAGAGTTCTTTACAATGAGCTCAATTTTTTCTGTTCAGCACTTTTGGAGATATAGCGGTGCAAAGTTTTGCCGTTTTTCCAAGATGGCGGCCGACCACGTGACATATGACATCATCATTAACATATTTTATTCCCCATGGAGAGTTCTTTACAATGAGCCATGTCTCAATTTTTTCTGTTCAGCACTTTTGGAGATATAGTGGTGCAAAGTTTTGCCGTTTTTCCAAGATGGCGGCCGACCACGTGACATATGACATCATCATTAACATATTTTATTCCCCATGGAGAGTTCTTTACAATGAACCATGTCTCAATTTTTTCTGTTCAGCACTTTTGGAGATTTCGTGGTGCAAAGTTTTGCCGTTTTTCCAAGATGGCGGCCGACCACGTGACTGATGACGTCATCATTAACATATTTTATTCCCCATGGAGAGTTCTTTACAATGAGCCATGTCTCAATTTTTTCTGTTCAGCACTTTTGGAGATATAGTGGCGCAACGTTTTGCCGTTTTTCCAAGATGGCGACCGAACCACGTGACCGATGGCATCATCATTAACATATTTTATTCCCCATGGAGAGTGCTTTACAATGAGCCATGTCTCAATTTTTTCTATTCAGCACATTCAGAGATATGGAGGTGCAAAATATTTCGGTTTTTTCAAGATGGCGACCGAACCACGTGACATATGACGTCATTATTAACAAATTTTATTCCCCATGGAGAGTTCTTTACAATGAGCCATGTCTCAATTTTTTCTGTTCAGCACTTTTGGAGATATAGTGGTGCAAATTTTTGCCGTTTTTCCAAGATGGCGGCCGACCACGTGACATATGACGTCATTAACATATTTTATTCCCCATGGAGAGTTTTTTACAATGAGCCATGTCTCAATTTTTTCTGTTCAGCACTTTTGGAGATATAGTGGTGCAAAGTTTTGCCGTTTTTCCAAGATGGCGGCCGACCACGTGACTGATGACATCATCATTAACATATTGTATTCCCCATGGAGAGTGCTTTCCAATGAGCCATGTCTCAATTTTTTCTGTTCAGCACTTTTGGAGATATAGTGGTGCAAAGTTTTGCCGTTTTTCCAAGATGGCGGCCGACCACGTGACTGATGACATCATCATTAACATATTGTATTCCCCATGGAGAGTGCTTTACAATGAGCCATGTCTCAATTTTTTCTGTTCAGCACTTTTGGAGATATAGTGGCACAACGTTTTGCCGTTTTTCCAAGATGGCGACCGAACCACGTGACTGATGACGTCATCATTAACATATTTTATTCCCCATGGAGAGTTCTTTACAATGAGCCATGTCTCAATTTTTTCTGTTCAGTACTTTCGGAGATATAGAGGTGCAATGTTTTTCGGTTTTTCCAAGATGGCGGCCGAACCACGTCACCGATGACGTCATCAATTGGGCACAGTCTATTCCAGGGCAAGTCCAATATGTGTGCAAAGTTTGGCGATTCTACGTGCAACGGTGTAGACGCAGTGCTGCAAACAGACAGACAAACAGACAGACAGACAGACAGACAAACAAACGAACAGATCAACATACTTGCCGGAATCTTTTCCGGCAAGTAACGAACAGATCAACATACTTGCCGGAAAATTTTTCCGGCAAGTAACAAATGAAAAATCGGTCAGAGACCGAGGACTTGCCGGAATGTACTTTTTTATTGGCCATTGAGGACAAATATGGCGGCCGAACCACGTGACCGATGACGTCATCATTAACAAATTTTATTCCCCATGGAGAGTTCTTTACAATGAGCCATGTCTCAATTTTTTCTGTTCAGCACTTTTGGAGATATAGTGGTGCAAAGTTTTGCCGTTTTTCCAAGATGGCGGCCGACCACGTGACATATGACATCATCATTAACATATTTTATTCCCCATGGAGAGTTCTTTACAATGAGCCATGTCTCAATTTTTTCTGTTCAGCACTTTTGGAGATTTCGTGGTGCAAAGTTTTGCCGTTTTTCCAAGATGGCGGCCGACCACGTGACTGATGACGTCATCATTAACATATTTTATTCCCCATGGAGAGTTCTTTACAATGAGCCATGTCTCAATTTTTTCTGTTCAGCACTTTTGGAGATATAGTGGTGCAAAGTTTTGCCGTTTTTCCAAGATGGCGGCCGACCACGTGACATATGACGTCATCATTAACATATTTTATTCCCCATAGAGAGTTCTTTACAATGAGCCATGTCTCAATTTTTTCTGTTCAGCACTTTTGGAGATATAGTGGCGCAACGTTTTGCCGTTTTTCCAAGATGGCGACCGAACCACGTGACCGATGACGTCATCATTTACATATTTTATTCCCCATGGAGAGTTCTTTACAATGAGCCATGTCTCAATTTTTTCTGTTCAGTACTTTCGGAGATATAGAGGTGCAAAGTTTTTCGGTTTTTCCAAGATGGTGGCCGAACCACGTGACTGATGGCATCATCATTAACATATTTTATTCCCCATGGAGAGTTCTTTACAATGAGCCATGTCTCAATTTTTTCTATTCAGCACTTTCAGAGAAATGGAGGTGCAAAATTTTTCGCTTTTTCCAAGATGGCGGCCGAACCACGTGACATATGACGTCATCATTAACCTATTTTATTCCCCATGGAGAGTTCTTTACAATGAGCAATGTCTCAATTTTTTCTGTTCAGCACTTTTGGAGATATAGTGGTGCAAAGTTTTGCCGTTTTTCCAAGATGGCGGCCGACCACGTGACATATGACGTCATCATTAACATATTTTATTCCCCATGGAGCGTTCTTTACAATGAGCCATGTCTCAATTTTTTCTGTTCAGCACTTTTGGAGATATCGTGGTGCAAAGTTTTGCCGTTTTTCCAAGATGGCGGCCGACCACGTGACTGATGACGTCATCATTAACATATTTTATTCCCCATGGAGAGTTCTTTACAATGAGCCATGTCTCAATTTATTCTGTTCAGGACTTTCGGAGATATGGAGGTGCAAAAATTTTCGGTTTTTCCAAGATGGCGGCCGAACCACGTGACCGATGACGTCATCATTAACATATTTATTCCCCATGGAGAGTTCTTTACAATGAGCCATGTCTCAATTTTTTCTGTTCAGCACTTTGAGATATTGAGGTGCAAAAATTTTCGGTTTTTCCAAGATGGCGGCCGAACCACGTGACCGATGACGTCATCATTTGGGCACAGTATATTAGAGGGCAAGACAAATACGTGTGCAAAGTTTGGTGATTCTACGTGCAACGGTGTAGACGTAGTGCTGCAAACAGACAAACAGACAAACAAACGAACAGTTCAACATACTTGCCGGAATCTTTTCCGGCAAGTAACGAACAGATCAACATACTTGCCGGAATCTTTTCCGGCAAGTAACAAACGAACAGATCAACATACTTGCCGGAATCTTTTCCGGCAAGTAATGAAAAATCGGTCAGAGACCGAGGACTTGCCGGAATTTACTTTTTTATCGGCCATTTAGGACAAATATGGCGGCTGAACCACATGACCGATGACGTCATCATTAACATATTTTATTCCCCATTGAGAGTTCTTTACAATAAGTCATGTCTCAATTTTTTCTATTCAGCACTTTCGGAGATATGGAGGTACTAGGTTTTTCCAAGATGGCGGCTAAACCACGTGACTGATGACATCATCATTAACATATTGTATTCCCCATGGAGAGTGCTTTACAATGAGCCATGTCTCAATTTTTTCTGTTCAGCACTTTTGGAGATATAGTGGCACAACGTTTTGCCGTTTTTCCAAGATGGCGACCGAACCACGTGACTGATGACGTCATCATTAACATATTTTATTCCCCATGGAGAGTTCTTTACAATGAGCCATGTCTCAATTTTTTCTGTTCAGTACTTTCGGAGATATAGAGGTGCAATGTTTTTCGGTTTTTCCAAGATGGCGGCCGAACCACGTCACCGATGACGTCATCAATTGGGCACAGTCTATTCCAGGGCAAGTCCAATATGTGTGCAAAGTTTGGCGATTCTACGTGCAACGGTGTAGACGCAGTGCTGCAAACAGACAGACAAACAGACAGACAGACAGACAGACAAACAAACGAACAGATCAACATACTTGCCGGAATCTTTTCCGGCAAGTAACGAACAGATCAACATACTTGCCGGAAAATTTTTCCGGCAAGTAACAAATGAAAAATCGGTCAGAGACCGAGGACTTGCCGGAATGTACTTTTTTATTGGCCATTGAGGACAAATATGGCGGCCGAACCACGTGACCGATGACGTCATCATTAACAAATTTTATTCCCCATGGAGAGTTCTTTACAATGAGCCATGTCTCAATTTTTTCTGTTCAGCACTTTTGGAGATATAGTGGTGCAAAGTTTTGCCGTTTTTCCAAGATGGCGGCCGACCACGTGACATATGACATCATCATTAACATATTTTATTCCCCATGGAGAGTTCTTTACAATGAGCCATGTCTCAATTTTTTCTGTTCAGCACTTTTGGAGATTTCGTGGTGCAAAGTTTTGCCGTTTTTCCAAGATGGCGGCCGACCACGTGACTGATGACGTCATCATTAACATATTTTATTCCCCATGGAGAGTTCTTTACAATGAGCCATGTCTCAATTTTTTCTGTTCAGCACTTTTGGAGATATAGTGGTGCAAAGTTTTGCCGTTTTTCCAAGATGGCGGCCGACCACGTGACATATGACGTCATCATTAACATATTTTATTCCCCATAGAGAGTTCTTTACAATGAGCCATGTCTCAATTTTTTCTGTTCAGCACTTTTGGAGATATAGTGGCGCAACGTTTTGCCGTTTTTCCAAGATGGCGACCGAACCACGTGACCGATGACGTCATCATTTACATATTTTATTCCCCATGGAGAGTTCTTTACAATGAGCCATGTCTCAATTTTTTCTGTTCAGTACTTTCGGAGATATAGAGGTGCAAAGTTTTTCGGTTTTTCCAAGATGGTGGCCGAACCACGTGACTGATGGCATCATCATTAACATATTTTATTCCCCATGGAGAGTTCTTTACAATGAGCCATGTCTCAATTTTTTCTATTCAGCACTTTCAGAGAAATGGAGGTGCAAAATTTTTCGCTTTTTCCAAGATGGCGGCCGAACCACGTGACATATGACGTCATCATTAACCTATTTTATTCCCCATGGAGAGTTCTTTACAATGAGCAATGTCTCAATTTTTTCTGTTCAGCACTTTTGGAGATATAGTGGTGCAAAGTTTTGCCGTTTTTCCAAGATGGCGGCCGACCACGTGACATATGACGTCATCATTAACATATTTTATTCCCCATGGAGCGTTCTTTACAATGAGCCATGTCTCAATTTTTTCTGTTCAGCACTTTTGGAGATATCGTGGTGCAAAGTTTTGCCGTTTTTCCAAGATGGCGGCCGACCACGTGACTGATGACGTCATCATTAACATATTTTATTCCCCATGGAGAGTTCTTTACAATGAGCCATGTCTCAATTTATTCTGTTCAGGACTTTCGGAGATATGGAGGTGCAAAAATTTTCGGTTTTTCCAAGATGGCGGCCGAACCACGTGACCGATGACGTCATCATTAACATATTTATTCCCCATGGAGAGTTCTTTACAATGAGCCATGTCTCAATTTTTTCTGTTCAGCACTTTGAGATATTGAGGTGCAAAAATTTTCGGTTTTTCCAAGATGGCGGCCGAACCACGTGACCGATGACGTCATCATTTGGGCACAGTATATTAGAGGGCAAGACAAATACGTGTGCAAAGTTTGGTGATTCTACGTGCAACGGTGTAGACGTAGTGCTGCAAACAGACAAACAGACAAACAAACGAACAGTTCAACATACTTGCCGGAATCTTTTCCGGCAAGTAACGAACAGATCAACATACTTGCCGGAATCTTTTCCGGCAAGTAACAAACGAACAGATCAACATACTTGCCGGAATCTTTTCCGGCAAGTAATGAAAAATCGGTCAGAGACCGAGGACTTGCCGGAATTTACTTTTTTATCGGCCATTTAGGACAAATATGGCGGCTGAACCACATGACCGATGACGTCATCATTAACATATTTTATTCCCCATTGAGAGTTCTTTACAATAAGTCATGTCTCAATTTTTTCTATTCAGCACTTTCGGAGATATGGAGGTACTAGGTTTTTCCAAGATGGCGGCTAAACCACGTGACCGATGATGTCATTATTAACATATTTTATTCCCCATGGAGAGTTCTTTACAATGAGCCATGTCTCAATTTTTTCTATTCAGCACTTTCGGAGATATGGAGGTGCTAGGTTTTTCCAAGATGGCGGCTAAACCACATGACCGATGACGTCATCAATTGGGCACAGTCTATTCCAGGGCAAGACCAATATGTGTGCAAAGTTTGGCGATTCTACGTGCAACGGTGTAGACGCAGTGCTGCAAACAGACAGACAGACAGACAAACAGACAGACAAATGAAAAATCGGTCAGAGACCGAGGACTTGCCGGAATGTACTTTTTTATCGGCCATTTAGGACAAATATGGCGGCCGAACCACGTGACCGATGACATCATCATTAACATATTTTATTCCCCATGGAGAGTTCTTTACAATGAGCCATGTCTCAATTTTTTCTATTCAGGACTTTTGGAGATGTGGAGGTGCAGAGTTTTTCGGTTTTTCCAAGATGGCGGCCGACCACGTGACTGATGACGTCATCAATCACATATTTTATTCCCCATGGAGAGTTCTTTACAATGAGCCATGTCTCAATTTTTTCTATTCAGTACTTTCAGAGATATGGAGGTGCAAATTATTTCGGTTTTTCCAAGATGGCCGCCGAAACACGTGACCGCTGACGTCATAAATTGGGCACAGTCTATTCCAGGGCAAGACGAATATGTGTGCAAAGTTTGGCGATTTTCCGTGCAACGGTGTAGACGCAGTGCTGCAAACAGACAGACAAACAGATGAAAAATCGGTCAGAGACCGAGGACTTGCCGGAATGTACTCTTTTATCGGCCATTTAAGACAAATATGGCGTCCGAACCACGTGATAGATGACGTCATCATTAACATATATTATTCCCCATGGTGAGTTCTTCACAAAGAGCCATGTCTCAACTTTTTCTATTCAGCACTTTTGGAGATATGGAGGTGCTACGTTTTTCGGTTTTTCCAAGATGGCAGCCGAACCACGTGACTGATGACGTCATCATTAACATATTTTATTCCCCATGGAGAGTTCTTTACAATGAGCCATGTCTCAATTTTTTCTGTTCAGTACTTTCGGAGATATAGAGGTGCAATGTTTTTCGGTTTTTCCAAGATGGCGGCCGAACCACGTCACCGATGACGTCATCAATTGGGCACAGTCTATTCCAGGGCAAGTCCAATATGTGTGCAAAGTTTGGCGATTCTACGTGCAACGGTGTAGACGCAGTGCTGCAAACAGACAGACAAACAGACAGACAGACAGACAGACAAACAAACGAACAGATCAACATACTTGCCGGAATCTTTTCCGGCAAGTAACGAACAGATCAACATACTTGCCGGAAAATTTTTCCGGCAAGTAACAAATGAAAAATCGGTCAGAGACCGAGGACTTGCCGGAATGTACTTTTTTATTGGCCATTGAGGACAAATATGGCGGCCGAACCACGTGACCGATGACGTCATCATTAACAAATTTTATTCCCCATGGAGAGTTCTTTACAATGAGCCATGTCTCAATTTTTTCTGTTCAGCACTTTTGGAGATATAGTGGTGCAAAGTTTTGCCGTTTTTCCAAGATGGCGGCCGACCACGTGACATATGACATCATCATTAACATATTTTATTCCCCATGGAGAGTTCTTTACAATGAGCCATGTCTCAATTTTTTCTGTTCAGCACTTTTGGAGATTTCGTGGTGCAAAGTTTTGCCGTTTTTCCAAGATGGCGGCCGACCACGTGACTGATGACGTCATCATTAACATATTTTATTCCCCATGGAGAGTTCTTTACAATGAGCCATGTCTCAATTTTTTCTGTTCAGCACTTTTGGAGATATAGTGGTGCAAAGTTTTGCCGTTTTTCCAAGATGGCGGCCGACCACGTGACATATGACGTCATCATTAACATATTTTATTCCCCATAGAGAGTTCTTTACAATGAGCCATGTCTCAATTTTTTCTGTTCAGCACTTTTGGAGATATAGTGGCGCAACGTTTTGCCGTTTTTCCAAGATGGCGACCGAACCACGTGACCGATGACGTCATCATTTACATATTTTATTCCCCATGGAGAGTTCTTTACAATGAGCCATGTCTCAATTTTTTCTGTTCAGTACTTTCGGAGATATAGAGGTGCAAAGTTTTTCGGTTTTTCCAAGATGGTGGCCGAACCACGTGACTGATGGCATCATCATTAACATATTTTATTCCCCATGGAGAGTTCTTTACAATGAGCCATGTCTCAATTTTTTCTATTCAGCACTTTCAGAGAAATGGAGGTGCAAAATTTTTCGCTTTTTCCAAGATGGCGGCCGAACCACGTGACATATGACGTCATCATTAACCTATTTTATTCCCCATGGAGAGTTCTTTACAATGAGCAATGTCTCAATTTTTTCTGTTCAGCACTTTTGGAGATATAGTGGTGCAAAGTTTTGCCGTTTTTCCAAGATGGCGGCCGACCACGTGACATATGACGTCATCATTAACATATTTTATTCCCCATGGAGCGTTCTTTACAATGAGCCATGTCTCAATTTTTTCTGTTCAGCACTTTTGGAGATATCGTGGTGCAAAGTTTTGCCGTTTTTCCAAGATGGCGGCCGACCACGTGACTGATGACGTCATCATTAACATATTTTATTCCCCATGGAGAGTTCTTTACAATGAGCCATGTCTCAATTTATTCTGTTCAGGACTTTCGGAGATATGGAGGTGCAAAAATTTTCGGTTTTTCCAAGATGGCGGCCGAACCACGTGACCGATGACGTCATCATTAACATATTTATTCCCCATGGAGAGTTCTTTACAATGAGCCATGTCTCAATTTTTTCTGTTCAGCACTTTGAGATATTGAGGTGCAAAAATTTTCGGTTTTTCCAAGATGGCGGCCGAACCACGTGACCGATGACGTCATCATTTGGGCACAGTATATTAGAGGGCAAGACAAATACGTGTGCAAAGTTTGGTGATTCTACGTGCAACGGTGTAGACGTAGTGCTGCAAACAGACAAACAGACAAACAAACGAACAGTTCAACATACTTGCCGGAATCTTTTCCGGCAAGTAACGAACAGATCAACATACTTGCCGGAATCTTTTCCGGCAAGTAACAAACGAACAGATCAACATACTTGCCGGAATCTTTTCCGGCAAGTAATGAAAAATCGGTCAGAGACCGAGGACTTGCCGGAATTTACTTTTTTATCGGCCATTTAGGACAAATATGGCGGCTGAACCACATGACCGATGACGTCATCATTAACATATTTTATTCCCCATTGAGAGTTCTTTACAATAAGTCATGTCTCAATTTTTTCTATTCAGCACTTTCGGAGATATGGAGGTACTAGGTTTTTCCAAGATGGCGGCTAAACCACGTGACTGATGACATCATCATTAACATATTGTATTCCCCATGGAGAGTGCTTTACAATGAGCCATGTCTCAATTTTTTCTGTTCAGCACTTTTGGAGATACTAGGGCATGCCCGTACTATATATATGCCCGTACTATATATCTATCTAAAATTATATCCCCCCCCCTCTATTTACATGAAATGGTTTGGTTCATTCGCAACGCCAAAGCGAACGGCGAACGGCTTGCGAGTACAGTGACAATCCCCCCCCTCTATTTACATTAATGGTTTGGTCCATTCGCAACGACCACAGAACCCCCCCCTCATGCAATGGTTTGGTCCAAAGCGAACGGCTTCCGGAGTTTGGTAAAGCAATCGCCATCGCGTGCACAAACGCGCAGGAAAGCGAATGAATCGCAAATTCGTTTTTATTAGTGATACGAATTGAATTGGGAGAAATTGGGAGATGAATGAATTGGGAGAAATAATGCGCATAAGAAATCGAATTACGTACCGTAATGGCGGTCAGCTCGTAACGCGCTCTGCTCCGCTCGTCTCACATCGGCCACGCCTACGCAACAAAGCGTTCTGTGATTGGATGCCGGAAAGCGTGCTGCCGGACAGTCGTCACTGTCCGGAAGTTCGCAAATCGCAGTTAGGATGAATCGTTTTAATTTAATCGCAGTTTGAATTCGTTTTAAAACATAGTTTAACGGCAACATAGTTTTCCAACGTGAAATAAATGAATACGCTGTCAAATGTGCCGTCCGAGGCAGAGTCTGATCGCCACGTTCGGCACACGTGATAGCTCGCTGCTCTCTGATTGGTTGAAGCGTTTTTTGGACATATCTCGGTAAGTAATTGTCCGATTAATATGAAACCTTGAAAAGGCACATCCTCGGGTCCCCAGCAATATACCTGGCAAGTTTCAAGTATATCGGACCCGTGGTTGTCGAGAAACAGCGGTCACAGACAAACACACAGACAGACACACACACAGAGATTACTGGAATTATAGATAGATAGTGGCACAACGTTTTGCCGTTTTTCCAAGATGGCGACCGAACCACGTGACTGATGACGTCATCATTAACATATTTTATTCCCCATGGAGAGTTCTTTACAATGAGCCATGTCTCAATTTTTTCTGTTCAGTACTTTCGGAGATATAGAGGTGCAATGTTTTTCGGTTTTTCCAAGATGGCGGCCGAACCACGTCACCGATGACGTCATCAATTGGGCACAGTCTATTCCAGGGCAAGTCCAATATGTGTGCAAAGTTTGGCGATTCTACGTGCAACGGTGTAGACGCAGTGCTGCAAACAGACAGACAAACAGACAGACAGACAGACAGACAAACAAACGAACAGATCAACATACTTGCCGGAATCTTTTCCGGCAAGTAACGAACAGATCAACATACTTGCCGGAAAATTTTTCCGGCAAGTAACAAATGAAAAATCGGTCAGAGACCGAGGACTTGCCGGAATGTACTTTTTTATTGGCCATTGAGGACAAATATGGCGGCCGAACCACGTGACCGATGACGTCATCATTAACAAATTTTATTCCCCATGGAGAGTTCTTTACAATGAGCCATGTCTCAATTTTTTCTGTTCAGCACTTTTGGAGATATAGTGGTGCAAAGTTTTGCCGTTTTTCCAAGATGGCGGCCGACCACGTGACATATGACATCATCATTAACATATTTTATTCCCCATGGAGAGTTCTTTACAATGAGCCATGTCTCAATTTTTTCTGTTCAGCACTTTTGGAGATTTCGTGGTGCAAAGTTTTGCCGTTTTTCCAAGATGGCGGCCGACCACGTGACTGATGACGTCATCATTAACATATTTTATTCCCCATGGAGAGTTCTTTACAATGAGCCATGTCTCAATTTTTTCTGTTCAGCACTTTTGGAGATATAGTGGTGCAAAGTTTTGCCGTTTTTCCAAGATGGCGGCCGACCACGTGACATATGACGTCATCATTAACATATTTTATTCCCCATAGAGAGTTCTTTACAATGAGCCATGTCTCAATTTTTTCTGTTCAGCACTTTTGGAGATATAGTGGCGCAACGTTTTGCCGTTTTTCCAAGATGGCGACCGAACCACGTGACCGATGACGTCATCATTTACATATTTTATTCCCCATGGAGAGTTCTTTACAATGAGCCATGTCTCAATTTTTTCTGTTCAGTACTTTCGGAGATATAGAGGTGCAAAGTTTTTCGGTTTTTCCAAGATGGTGGCCGAACCACGTGACTGATGGCATCATCATTAACATATTTTATTCCCCATGGAGAGTTCTTTACAATGAGCCATGTCTCAATTTTTTCTATTCAGCACTTTCAGAGAAATGGAGGTGCAAAATTTTTCGCTTTTTCCAAGATGGCGGCCGAACCACGTGACATATGACGTCATCATTAACCTATTTTATTCCCCATGGAGAGTTCTTTACAATGAGCAATGTCTCAATTTTTTCTGTTCAGCACTTTTGGAGATATAGTGGTGCAAAGTTTTGCCGTTTTTCCAAGATGGCGGCCGACCACGTGACATATGACGTCATCATTAACATATTTTATTCCCCATGGAGCGTTCTTTACAATGAGCCATGTCTCAATTTTTTCTGTTCAGCACTTTTGGAGATATCGTGGTGCAAAGTTTTGCCGTTTTTCCAAGATGGCGGCCGACCACGTGACTGATGACGTCATCATTAACATATTTTATTCCCCATGGAGAGTTCTTTACAATGAGCCATGTCTCAATTTATTCTGTTCAGGACTTTCGGAGATATGGAGGTGCAAAAATTTTCGGTTTTTCCAAGATGGCGGCCGAACCACGTGACCGATGACGTCATCATTAACATATTTATTCCCCATGGAGAGTTCTTTACAATGAGCCATGTCTCAATTTTTTCTGTTCAGCACTTTGAGATATTGAGGTGCAAAAATTTTCGGTTTTTCCAAGATGGCGGCCGAACCACGTGACCGATGACGTCATCATTTGGGCACAGTATATTAGAGGGCAAGACAAATACGTGTGCAAAGTTTGGTGATTCTACGTGCAACGGTGTAGACGTAGTGCTGCAAACAGACAAACAGACAAACAAACGAACAGTTCAACATACTTGCCGGAATCTTTTCCGGCAAGTAACGAACAGATCAACATACTTGCCGGAATCTTTTCCGGCAAGTAACAAACGAACAGATCAACATACTTGCCGGAATCTTTTCCGGCAAGTAATGAAAAATCGGTCAGAGACCGAGGACTTGCCGGAATTTACTTTTTTATCGGCCATTTAGGACAAATATGGCGGCTGAACCACATGACCGATGACGTCATCATTAACATATTTTATTCCCCATTGAGAGTTCTTTACAATAAGTCATGTCTCAATTTTTTCTATTCAGCACTTTCGGAGATATGGAGGTACTAGGTTTTTCCAAGATGGCGGCTAAACCACGTGACCGATGATGTCATTATTAACATATTTTATTCCCCATGGAGAGTTCTTTACAATGAGCCATGTCTCAATTTTTTCTATTCAGCACTTTCGGAGATATGGAGGTGCTAGGTTTTTCCAAGATGGCGGCTAAACCACATGACCGATGACGTCATCAATTGGGCACAGTCTATTCCAGGGCAAGACCAATATGTGTGCAAAGTTTGGCGATTCTACGTGCAACGGTGTAGACGCAGTGCTGCAAACAGACAGACAGACAGACAAACAGACAGACAAATGAAAAATCGGTCAGAGACCGAGGACTTGCCGGAATGTACTTTTTTATCGGCCATTTAGGACAAATATGGCGGCCGAACCACGTGACCGATGACATCATCATTAACATATTTTATTCCCCATGGAGAGTTCTTTACAATGAGCCATGTCTCAATTTTTTCTATTCAGGACTTTTGGAGATGTGGAGGTGCAGAGTTTTTCGGTTTTTCCAAGATGGCGGCCGACCACGTGACTGATGACGTCATCAATCACATATTTTATTCCCCATGGAGAGTTCTTTACAATGAGCCATGTCTCAATTTTTTCTATTCAGTACTTTCAGAGATATGGAGGTGCAAATTATTTCGGTTTTTCCAAGATGGCCGCCGAAACACGTGACCGCTGACGTCATAAATTGGGCACAGTCTATTCCAGGGCAAGACGAATATGTGTGCAAAGTTTGGCGATTTTCCGTGCAACGGTGTAGACGCAGTGCTGCAAACAGACAGACAAACAGATGAAAAATCGGTCAGAGACCGAGGACTTGCCGGAATGTACTCTTTTATCGGCCATTTAAGACAAATATGGCGTCCGAACCACGTGATAGATGACGTCATCATTAACATATATTATTCCCCATGGTGAGTTCTTCACAAAGAGCCATGTCTCAACTTTTTCTATTCAGCACTTTTGGAGATATGGAGGTGCTACGTTTTTCGGTTTTTCCAAGATGGCAGCCGAACCACGTGACCTATGATGTCATCATTAACATATTTTATTCCCCATGGAGAGTTCTTTAGAATGAGCCATGTCTCAATTTTTTCTATTCAGCACTTTCAGAGATATGGAGGTGCACAATTTTTCGGTTTTTCCAAGATGGCGGCCGAACCACGTGACATATGACGTCATCATTAACATATTTTATTCCCCATTGAGAGTTCTTTACAATGAGCCATGTCTCAATTTTTTCCATTCTGCACTTTTGGAGATATAGTGGTGCAAAGTTTTCCCATTTTTCCAAGATGGCGGCCGAACCACGTGACCGATGGCGTCATCATTAACATATTTTATTCCCCATGGAGAGTTCTTTACAATGAGCCATGTCTCAATTTTTTCTGTTCAGCACTTTTGGAGATTTTGTGGTGCAAAGTTTTGCCGTTTTTCCAAGATGGCGACCGACCACGTGACTGATGACGTCATCATTAACATATTTTATTCCCCATGGAGAGTTCTTTACAATGAGCCATGTCTCAATTATTTCTGTTCAGCACTTTTGGAGATATAGTGGTGCAAAGTTTTGCCGTTTTTCCAAGATGGCGGCCGACCACGTGACATATGACGTCATCATTAACATATTTTATTCCCCATGGAGAGTTCTTTCCAATGAGCCATGTCTCAATTTTTTCTGTTCAGCACTTTTGGAGATATAGTGGCGCAACGATTTGCCGTTTTTCCAAGATGGCGACCGAACCACGTGACTGATGACGTCATCATTTACATATTTTATTCCCCATGGAGAGTTCTTTACAATGAGCCATGCCTCAATTTTTTCTGTTCAGTACTTTCGGAGATATAGAGGTGCAAATTTATTCGGTTTTTCCAAGATGGCGGCCGAACCACGTCACCGATGACGTCATCATTGGGGCACAGTATATTAGAGGGCAAGACCATTATGTGTGCAAAGTTTGGCGATTCTCCGTGCAACGGTGTAGACGCAGTGCTGCAAACAGACAAACAGACAGACAAACAGACAGACAAACAGACAAACAGACAAATGAAAAATCGGTCAGAGACCGAGGACTTGCCGGAATGTACTCTTTTATCGGCCATTTAAGACAAATATGGCGTCCGAACCACGTGACCTATGATGTCATTATTAACATATTTTATTCCCCATGGAGAGTTCTTTACAATGAGCCATGTCTCAATTTTTTCTATTCAGCACTTTCAGAGATATGGAGGTGCACAATTTTTCGGTTTTTCCAAGATGGCGGCCGAACCACGTGACATATGACGTCATCATTAACATATTTTATTTCCCATTGAGAGTTCTTTGCAATGAGCCATGTCTCAATTTTTTCCATTCTGCACTCTTGGAGATATAGTGGTGCAAAGTTTTCCCATTTTTCCAAGATGGCGGCCGAACCACGTGACCGATGGCGTCATCATTAACATATTTTATTCCCCATGGAGAGTTCTTTACAATGAGCCATGTCTCAATTTTTTCTGTTCAGCACTTTTGGAGATTTTGTGGTGCAAAGTTTTGCCGTTTTTCCAAGATGGCGGCCGACCACGTGACTGATTACGTCATCATTAACATATTTTATTCCCCATGGAGAGTTCTTTACAATGAGCCATGTCTCAATTATTTCTGTTCAGCACTTTTGGAGATATAGTGGTGCAAAGTTTTGCCGTTTTTCCAAGATGGCGGCCGACCACGTGACATATGACGTCATCATTAACATATTTTATTCCCCATGGAGAGTTCTTTACAATGAGCCATGTCTCAATTTTTTCTGTTCAGTACTTTCGGAGATATAGAGGTGCAAATTTATTCGGTTTTTCCAAGATGGCGGCCGAACCACGTCACCGATGACGTCATCATTGGGGCACAGTATATTAGAGGGCAAGACCATTATGTGTGCAAAGTTTGGCGATTCTCCGTGCAACGGTGTAGACGCAGTGCTGCAAACAGACAAACAGACAGACAAACAGACAGATGAAAAATCGGTCAGAGACTGAGGACTTGCCGGAATGTACTTTTTTATCCGCCATTTAGGACAAATATGGCGGCCGAACCACGTGACCGATGACGTCATCATTAACATATTTTATTCCCCATGGAGAGTTCTTTACAATGAGGCATGTCTCAATTTTTTCTATTCAGCACTTTTGGACACATAGAGGTGCTAAGTTTTTCGGTTTTTCCAAGATGGCGGCCGAACCACGTGACATATGACGTCATCATTAACAAATTTTATTCCCCTTGGAGAGTTCTTTACAATGAGCCATGTCTCAATTTTTTCTGTTCAGCACTTTTGGAGATATAGTGGTGCAAAGTTTTGCCGTTTTTCCAAGATGGCGGCCGACCACGTGACATATGACATCATCATTAACATATTTTGTTCCCCATGGAGAGTTCTTTACAATGAGCCATGTCTCAATTTTTTCTGTTCAGCACTTTTGGAGATTTCGTGGTGCAAAGTTTTGCCGTTTTTCCAAGATGGCGGCCGACCACGTGACATATGACGTCATCATTAACAAATTTTATTCCCCATGGAGAGTTCTTTACAATGAGCCATGTCTCAATTTTTTCTGTTCAGCACTTTTGGAGATATAGTGGCGCAACGTTTTGCCGTTTTTCCAAGATGGCGACCGAACCACGTGACTGATGACGTCATCATTTACATATTTTATTCCCCATGGAGAGTTCTTTACAATGAGCCATGTCTCAATTTTTTCTGTTCAGTACTTTCGGAGATATAGAGGTGCAAAGTTTTTCGGTTTTTCCAAGATGGCGGCCGAACCACGTCACCGATGACGTCATCAATTGGGCACAGTCTATTCCAGGGCAAGACCAATGTGTGTGCAAAGTTTGGCGATTCTACGTGCAACGGTGTAGACGCAGTGCTGCAAACAGACAAACAGACAGACAGACAGACAGACAAACGAACAGATCAACATACTTGCCGGAATTTTTTTCCGGCAAGTAACAAACAGACAAACAGACAAACAAACGAACAGATCAACATACTTGCCGGAAAATTTTTCCGGCAAGTAACAAACGAACAGATCAACATACTTGCCGGAAAATTTTTCCGGCAAGTAACAAACGAACAGATCAACATACTTGCCGGAATCTTTTCCGGCAAGTAACAAGAAAACAACCAGAGTGAAAACTGAGTACTCCCTTTCAGCGTGCGTCACTGCCGAGCCACCTTCGGTGCCCGGCAATGACGATTTGCAATGCCTGGAGATGGCATCGGAAAGGTGCGGTGTACAACAAGTAAATATACATTCAAAGTACACCGCCCCCATGCCAAATAATTAAATATTTGCCAAATTGCCCGCTCAACACCTCGTCCTGCTGAGCGCCGATTTGCATTCAATTCACAGATCGCCAGATGTCATCTTTTTAGCGCCCAAAATGTCGCCGAATTCATCATCCTCGGGGAGCTTGGTTGCATCATCATCCTCGGGTAGTTTGGTTGCGTATTCATCCTTGGGTAGCTTGGTTGCATCATCACTGCTCAGGTAGTTTGGTTGCATCATCATCCTTGGGTAGTTTGGTTGCGTATTCATCCTTGGGTAGTTTGGTTGCATCATCATCCTCGGGTAGTTTGATTGCATCATCGCCGCTGGGGTAGTTTGTTTGCATCATCATCCTCGGGTAGTTTGGTTGCATCATCACCGCTCGGGTAGTTTTGGTTGCATCATCATCCTCGGGACAGAAGTTCTGATTTTAAAAAAACCACAAAGTTCCGCCAAACTCACGGGTTATTACATTTACGAATGAACCTTCTTTTGTCATTGTACAATATATTATAATGTGCATTTGATAAACAATATCGATATGTCTTAACAATAGCAATTATAGAATACTTGCAACGGTACCCTCCCTATGGGCGGAGCTTCAATTGGGAAGCCCAAATGAAAAGGTAAAATATCAGAAATTGAAGCCTTTTTTTATTTTAAACTATTCATATAAACATCCGTTGAATCATATCACATGCAAATCATAAAATCTAAACAGTACATGGCGCCCATTTTGAAAAAAGATTGATTTCTGCAAAACGGAAGCGGCCGCTACACGTCTTTCTCAGTTGCACGTTTATGTGTGAAGAGTGCGCGCCGAATCTGTAACATGGAAGCGGCCGCTACACCTGTTTCTCAGTCGCTTTGCAGTTTGCACACGCTGCCTGGTTACTTCGGAGCCGCACGTTTATGAAGGAAGAGTTCGTCAGGAGTCGATCTACTCTCTCCTGGTACGTAGAATAAACAGTATTTGTAGAATTTCAACAAAAGCCACATCACTGTTCATATCGGTAAATGTTATTTCATCGTGTTTGGAAATATTCGAAAATTGGAAAAATTGGAAAAACAATATGGCCTATTTTACTCCCAGGGGTCCCAGGAATACCCACCCAAAATATCGTTGTGATCGGTTGAGCCGTTTTTGCGGCACCTTCGAACGGACGGACGGACATTTGGTAAGATTAATGTGATTATTGTTGCATTTGTTTACATTCAATGAGTTTTTCATTATTCCACTTAACCTGCTTTTTTACCAACACTAACATCACCCCCTTCATTTTATAATAGTCTCGTTTAGTTAAACATCAGGGAAAAACGTTTTTTAAAATCGATTAACACGTGACAATGCTTTCTTTCCTCGAGATGGACCATTCCCTTTCCGCTGGGTTTACCACCACTCACAAGGTGATGTGTTTTGTGGGTAAAGTGAGACCCACCCTCGGGCTCATCTTTCAACAATGTGGACCACGACCGGTCTCGCGTTATCTCTCATCTCTCTTGATCTCGGGTTCCACTGATTGCGTGACGCCATTGAAGTTGGGGGCCTGGGCATTGCGGACGGAGCAGTGTTCACTCGCACGTGGTTCATTCCTAACACGGAAGCAGTCCCTGCTTCTTCTTTGTCTTCACCTTTATTTTTGCACTGGAATGTGGCGGCGCGTACAAATTGCTGACGTCACAAACGTCAGCAATTTCCCGTTGTAATCTTCTTACAAAGAGGAAGAGGAAGAGGAAGGATATCCGTGAACATGCAGTCTTCAAAATATGAAGACCTTCCGGGTGATCTTGTGAACCGCGTGGTGTGACTGTTACTGTGACCATGGTTCACGTTATCGGATCGAATCGAATCTGATCTGTCGAGGTTTGTTGGGAGATTCTCATTTTATTGTTAATACTGAGAAAGATCTGTAAAACGTTTATTTAAAGATAAAATAATTTTCTGTTCTTTGATGATGGGAATGAAGATAATTTAAACGAGTTTTTATTAAATGTATGCCGAGGTACATTTAATGTTCATTGTTTGTTCATTTAATATAAATGAAAATTGTTCATTTAATGAGGTGTTTTTCACTCGTTTTGTTTTATTCACTGCATTGTTTTATATGACGTCATCACTAAACTTCATACAACGATGGTTAAACCTCATTCTTCCTTTTAACTACAAACCTGGCAGAAAGTTTTTATAATTAACTTGTATATCCAATGTCACCTTCAAATGAGGAGGTGTTGTAAAGGTTGTAGATGGATAGATGAGGGATCTATGTCGCGTTGGTATCGAAAAAAAATGTCGGTCCCATCGACTGCATCCAAAACTAAAGTTGGACTATTTCTCGAACAAGTCGTTTCGGCCAGAGCTTCTCAACCGGTCGGCCACGACAATCACTGGGTCGGAAGGTGCAACCACGTGGTCCGCAGATATCATACCCACCTGAGAAGGCAGGTGATTCGTTTACCTCAT
This sequence comes from Myxine glutinosa, assembly GCF_964187855.1. Lineage (NCBI taxonomy): Eukaryota > Metazoa > Chordata > Myxini > Myxiniformes > Myxinidae > Myxine > Myxine glutinosa. The sequence continues at coordinate 92,423,475 of NC_136261.1, forward strand.
GAATGTTCGCAAAATTTACCTCTCAAAAAAGAAGTTGTATTTATGTTATTGTATTAATTTGTGATTGGAATGATGCTGTTTAAAATGAAAATATGGAGAGATTGAGTTTAGAGGTCAATTAGGAAATGACGTGAGGGTTTCCATCTGTAACATTCGCGGATTCGGTATTTGCAGTTTCGCCATTGGCTGTATTTGGTTGATCGAAGGTGTTTCCGGTATGAAGAACGTCTCGGGTATCTCGTGTTCACACGAAAAGGTAAGCTGCTGTATTTTACTTTTGCTGTATTTTATTTTGACAAACATGGACCATTAACTGAAAAGAAAAACCGATGATGGTGGCGAAACTTAAGGAGTTGCTAAAAGAAGGTGAAACGCATCGTCAGAAAATACGACCCCGGATATATGAAGTTTTGATTTACGGTAGCAGGGGATTCAGTTGGAGTGGGAAATCAAGCTCCTGTTACCTTTCACCACCACATACCTGTGTGAGTCAGGGATTTCACTTGTGACTGGCACAAAATCAAAGACCAGGAATATACTGAAAGCAACTTTGAATGGTACTCTGCGAGTCAGCCTCTCAACTCGGATTGATCTGAATGGTTCTCAGAAGCAAACCCAAGTATCCCACTGACTTAAGCAGCACTTTGTATTTAAGGCTTAAATGTCTTAAATAAGGAACCAAATAAAGTTGTTATTTTTATTATCGTTGTTATTATTATTATTGTATTTTATTTAATCCATTGCTGTGGACAGCTACATTTAACTAAGTTTCAGAGATGACAGGATTATGCGTGTTGAACCTGAAAAGTTTAACTTCTCGGAAAGTGGAGATTCTTTGGTGCACATTTTGAGACAATGGCAGTGAGAGGAAAATAAAACATAGGGGAAATACCCCCAGCGCTTCACAGTTAAATTGCCTTCGATGTGAAGAAATGTCGAACCACCTTTAGAACCACCTTTGGAGGCCTTTTTCCCCGCAGAGCAGGGGTTGGCCTTTTCCTGGCACCGTGGTCCCCTTTTTGAAGCAATGTTTTGTGGCCGGATACCCTTCCTGCCGCCAACCCTGTTAATCACCTCTTGCGACACACAGGGAATTACCAGTGAACTGGTACTCAATTTGCCGACCTCGGAAGGATGACAGGCTGCGTCAACCCCCCTGGCGTTAATTCAGCGATCGACCAGGATTCGAACCCAGGATCCTAGGTATCCCATGCCGGCACCCTAACCGCTAAGGCCTAAGTCAACACCAGGCTTTATGTGAAGAAGTGTCAGTGAAGAAAATCTTTCTTCACCCATGATTGAGCACAAAGAGTTTCTAATCCGTCTCATTGCAGAAAAGCTTTGTTCGGAAATGGCTTCCTTTGTGAAAAATTACAAATTTCAAAAGTTGTTAATCTGATTTGAAAAAGGATGCAGCCAATCACGTCACTCTATGCAAATACCGCGATATCTGCCGTGGCTGGGGGAATAAATTCACGCACTTTGGTTCGGTTTCGCTTTGTTACTCACGTTTAAATATGGGATGTTTTTATCTTAAATGTGAACTATTGAAACAAATTAAGGGTGGGGCATTGCCCCCCCTCACCCCTCCAGCCCTGCACCCCTCAAACTCCACCGGTGCATGGAATTAGGGTGGCCGATGCAACTTATGTCCTTATTATGGGCTCATCAGGATAATGTACTGGCAAATCATTTATTTTTGACCATGCTTCACAGCTCAAAGGCGAGTGTGGCTGTCTCTTTCATATACTGTCAGTCTAAATGTGGTGATCAAGCTTGATAAGTTTACCATTTAGCTTGAGACATGATCAAATTGGATAAGCTAATAACTCACAAAACATTCCAAACTGAGGAAAGAAAATAACATGTATAACTTTTCTGTGATTAACATAAGCATTGTATCCCTGGCAGGTCATCGGTGAAATGGAGAGCTTCTTGGAATGGCTCAAGTCCCAAGGCCTCAGAGCAGAAACAGCCCAAGCAGTGATCGATAAGCTTGGAATTGAAAATCGGAAAGTTATTCGAGCTTGTACTGAGTCGGATGCATTGCGGACCGAGCTCCTCTCTCTCTCCAAAGAGAAATTACAATTTGCAATGTATGCTGACTTCTGTAAATTTATGAATTCTTTTTCGAAGCCGCAAGATGTCCAGATTGCAGGTTCTTCTCTTTTGGGAAGTATTTTAGTCAACTTGGAGAATGTTATTCGGGAACTTTCCAGTTTCTGTGAAAAGATTTTCGGATCCCAAAATGTGCACCGGGACAACGTTTCTGGTTTCTGTGGAATCGGGCTCCGTGGTTTCCGCAGTCTCCATTTTCAGGATGATGGATTAACACCCAAGTCTGGTACGTGACGTATTTTTTAAATACAACATCGCATGTCAAGAAGTCACCTTTATGTTCTTTGATTTATTTTTTATTTTTACCTCTGCAACCGAAGGTGGATGGAGGTTATGTTTTCACCCCTGTCTGTTTGTCTGTGAGCAGAATATCTCAAAACATTATGGATGGATTCTGACGAAACTTTGTGGACAGGCTGCATGTGTGACGAGGACGTATCGGTTCGATTTTGGGGAATATCCGGATGCGGATCCTATAATTAGCCCTTGCGCTGCACAGCAGGAGATGGGGTTTTGCAGTCGTTGGTTTTTGTCTCCATATCGTCCCCCCACCCTTCCCCCAAGGAGACTATTGGGGATAAGAAATGTCCAGTTGTTATTATCTGAAGGTTTACACAAACGAGTTGTGATCATATTAATTTGGCTCGTCGTGTACGCGGTTCGCGATCTTTCTTAATTTGTTAAATTTTACATACAGGCACTAATATTTACTCAAGATATACAGAGATGCTAACAAATTGTAGATAATCATGTCCCCTATGCATATAAAACCCATATATCATGATAATCTTGTTTTACACCCTTCAGGAAACCAAAACCATGTTTCACGGCCAAAGTTGTGAAGTTTTCTTGTTCTCAAAGTTTTTTTCCGAGGGCTCTTTTGAGGATCGTCACTGAGCCCCAAACAGCTTCCAACTGCAGTTTGTTTGTTGTAATATTCCCAGAGATCATTTTAAAGATCTCTGCATGGTTCTTTTTTTTTTTACCATTTCCATTGCTGCAATAATCACTGGTACAATTTCAGTGCTCCTCGTCTTTTCACTTTTGTTTTTTTGCGATCTTCCTATTTCATCATTTTCTTGAGTCCTTTGCTATTGAGGCCAATTTGGCTGGGTCTTGACACCTCAATTAGCAGTGCCCTCTTTTCTGTTTTTGTACCCAAGTATGATATCCGGTCACAAGGTTTCGTTTTTTATGCTCGATGGGATAATTAGGTTGTACCTGAGCCAGGGATTACTTCATTATTTTCAGTGATTGCTTTTGGATAATGTTTCCATTCGTTTTCTGGAACTGGAATATTGAGACTTTTGCAGATGGGTTAATGGATTACTCCACATTCCTTGTTTTTTATTTGGGTGTCACCCAAACAGCATTTTTGTCCGTCTGTTGTTTTCTCGTATATTTGTGGTCTTCCCCCAAATGGTGCAATCTCATGTCCACTATTTTGTTTGTCAACTCTTATTCCAGTCTTCGCTGTTCCTCATCATCCTTATACTCCCTCTCTCCTTCACTTCCCTGTTTCCTTTTGTCCTTCTGTTTGTTATCATCCGCTGTTCTCATTTTCATCACATTCAATTGTGTTGGTGTTTTCACTCGGTCCATGATTGCAAGTCGGGTCTGTTTCCCCATCCCCTTCACCGTTATCTCTTATTTTATATATATATTTTTTCGGATTTACAGTCATGTGAAAAAGTAAGGACACCCCATGTAAAGTTTTGACTTTTTCCAAATATTTCAACATACAGCTATTTGATCTTCATTTCAACAATATTGACAGATAAAGGCGATTTAACATCACAAATATCGTCAAACATTTACATTTTGTCGTCCATTGTATAATTTAAATAAACATAAATGCAAATTTCGCATGTGGAAAAAGTAAGTACACCCTTGGCTCTAATAGGTGATATTGCCCCCTTTGGCAGAAACAACCAAGTAGGCGTTTCTTATAACTGTCTACCAGTCTCTGAGATCGACTGGGAGAAATTTTTGCCCACTCCTCCATGCAGAATTATTTCAGCTGTGCGATGTTTGAGGGGTTTCTTGCATGCACAGCTCGCTTCAAATCCCCACACAACATCTCAATGGGATTTAGATCCGGGCTTTGACTTGGCCATTCCAGAACCCTCCATTTCTTTCTTTTCAGCCATTCCTTGGTGGATTTACTGGTATGTTTAGGGTCATTGTCATGTTGGAAGGCCCACCTTCGGTTGAGCTTCAACTTTTCGACAGATGGTCTCACATTATTCTCAAGCACCCTCTGGTACAATGAAGAATTCGTAGTGGATTCTGTGATGGTGAGCTGCCCAGGCCCTGATGCAGCAAAGCTGCCCCAAACCATAATATTTCCACCACCATGCATTACAGTTGGTATCAGGTTGTTGTGGTCAAATGCTCTCTTTGGTTTTCGGCAAACATGTCTTCTGGTACTGTGGCCAAATAGCTCTACCTTTGACTCATCTGTCCAGAGCACATTGTTGCAGAAGTGCTGGTGCTGGTCTTTGCCTAGGTGTTCATTGACAAACTTTATTCTTGCCCTAATGTTCTTTCTGGACAGCAAAGGTTTCCTCCTGGCACACCTCCCATGTAGATCAAATTTGTGCAGCCTCGTTCTAATGGTAGACTCGTGCACTTTGACATAGACAGTGGCAAAAGCGACCTGTAGGTCCCGTGATGACATTCTGGGGTTCCTAGAGACTTCTTTCAGCATCTTGCGGTCTGCTCTCGGGTTGAACTTGCTGGGGCGGCCTGGCTTGAACAAGTTGGCAGTTGTTTGGAATCCTCTCCACTTGTAGATGATCTTCCGGATAGTCGAATGATCGATTTCAAATTGTTTGTAGATCTTTTTAAATCCCTTCCCAGACTCGTAGGCATCTATAACCTTCTGTCTGAAGGCCTCAGAGAGCTCTTTTGATCGAGGCATGGTGACGCCGCACACTTCAACAACAACGAGCAAACCAAACTAAATGTCTGACGTTTAAATAAGACAGGTTCCTCCAAGATCGTCTCTAACGATGTTCTAATCATTTGCACCTGAGCTGATGCACCTGATTCTAATTTTAGGTATTTGAAGTCGTGATAAATGTCGGGGTGTTCTTTCTTTTTCCACGTGCGAAATTTGCATTTATGTTAATTTAAATTATACAATGGACTACAAAATGTAAATGTTTCATGATATTTGTTTTATTATATTGTAGCGGCTACCGCTGGGTTTTCACAATCGCCTTGCACCTATCAAGGACGCGGAGCGATCACCATGCCGGTCTCGTCCAGGACGCCCGGGCAGGCCCGCGCTCAACTTGCCAGGCCTCGGTCGGGACGCCCGGGCATGCCCGGGCATGCCCGGGCAGGCTCGCCCTCAACTTGCCAGGCCGCAGCCAGGACGCTGGGCCACGCCCCCTCTCGCCTTTCCTGGGCGAACGCTCCGGGATAATATGTATATATATTGCTGCCCGATAAATGGGCTTTTCAGAGTGCCTGAGTGTTTGGTTTGATTAAAGCAACTCGGATGAATTCCAGGTTTTTGTCGCGTCCATTCTTCCGATCGACGTGGGAGCCCCAGCTCCTTCATTGGTGACCTACCGACATGGACATGGCAGTCGCCCTTAAACTGCCTACCTTCTGGGAGGCTCACGCGGCGGTTTGGTTCGCACAGGCGGATTCCCTGTTCGCCCTGCGAGGCATCACGGACGACGACACCCGCTTCCACCATGTGGTAGCAGCGCTCGGTTCGGCCACCGCGGCCCGCGCCCTGAGCCTCCTCGAGAGCCCGCCAGCCACTGACAAATACGGCGCGATTAAGAAGCTTCTCCTTGACGCTTTCGCCCTCCCATCGGCGGAACGCGCACGGCGCCTGCTCGACCTGCCCGAGCTCGGCGACACGCGCCCTTCCGAGCGAATGGACTACATGCTTTCACTGCTCGGCGAGCACTCTCCGGCATTCCTGTTCCGGGAGCTGTTCCTCCGTCAGCTGCCTAACCCGGTACGCCTCGCCCTGGCAAGCACGACGATCACAGATCCCCGGGCCCTTGCCAGAGAAGCCGACAAGTTCTCCGCCGCAGGTCAGCGCATCGCAGCGGCGACATGGGACCCACCGCCGTCCGACGCAACACCCATGGCGCCCGAGCACCCGGCACGGTCGACGACCGAACTGCCGACGCAATTGGCGGCCGCTACACCGAGCCGACCACCTCCAGCACGACGACCGGGGCCTCCACCTGACCAAGCGTGGTGTTACTATCATGCCAGGTTCGGACAGAAGGCCCGGACATGCCGACCCCCGTGCACCTTCGGCAGGCCGGGAAACGGCCGGGCCGGCGTTCATTACCAGCCATGAGCGCTGGCCACACGGGCAACTTACTGTTCATCACGGATAAAGCGACCAGACGGCGCTTCCTGTGTGACACCGGCGCCCAACTGAGCGTCATACCCGCCTCTGACCAGGACAGGCAGTCCGCGGTTTGCGGCCCCTCCTTGGTTGCGGCCAACGGATCGACCATCCGCACCTTCGGCCCGCGCAACGTCACCCTCTGCTTCGGCGGCCAACGCTTTGCTTGGACGTTTGTAACCGCAAACGTGCCCATGGCTCTGCTAGGCGCCGACTTCCTCTGCGCACACGGACTGCTGGTGGACGTCCAACGGCGTCGTTTAATCAACGCCGAAACCTTCAGCTCCCTGGTATGCACATTGAGCAGCTCCGCGCCGACCGAGCTGGCATGCGCCGTCCCGGCGGCGAACGAGTTTGCTCGCCTGCTCACGGAGTTCCCGGCCCTCACGCGGCCGACGTTTTCGGCCGTCGCAGTACGGCATGGGATCGAGCACCACGTACCAACCACGGGCCCGCCGGTCTATGCCAGGGCCCGCCGCCTCGACCCAGCCAAGCTCGCCGTGGCGAAGGCCGAATTCGACGCGTTGGAGCACCTCGGCATCGTGCGGCGCTCCGATAGCGCGTGGGCCTCGCCACTGCACATCGTGCCAAAGCCGGGGGGTGGATGGCGCCCGTGTGGCGACTACCACCGTCTCAATGACGCTACCACCCCCGACAGGTACCCGATCCCGCATATCCAAGACTTCTCCGCCCGTCTGGCGGGACGGGTAATTTTTTCGAAAATTGATCTCATACGGGGATATCACCAGGTACCTGTCAGGGCGGCCGACGTCCCTAAAACGGCAGTCATCACGCCGTTCGGCTTATTCGAATTATTGCGGATGCCGTTTGGTCTCAAGAACGCGGCTCAGACGTTCCAGCGCTTGATGGACGGCGTGCTGCGTGACCTGCCGTTCCTTTTCGTTTACCTGGACGACATCCTGGTCGCCAGCACGTCCCGGGCCGAGCACCTCCTCCACCTCCGAACACTGTTCGGGCGCCTCAGCGAGCACGGCCTCATCGTCAACCCGGCCAAATGCCACTTCGGCACGACGGCCGTTGATTTTTTGGGCCACCACATCACCATGAACGGGGCCGTGCCGCTGCCAACCAAGGTCGAGGCCATCACCACATTCCCGCGTCCCCGCACCATAAAGGCCCTGCAGGAATTCCTGGGAATGGTGAATTTTTATCACCGCTTCGTGCCCCGCGCTGCTCAACTCATGCGGCCCCTCTACGAAGCCCTCCGGGGCAAGCCGGCCAAGCACGACATCGCCTGGTCCGCAGCAATGGATGCGGCCTTCCAAAGCTCAAAGCGGGCCCTCGCCGACGCAACACTGCTCGCTCACCCGGTGCTCAACGCTCCCATCGCCCTCACCACGGATGCCTCCGACTACGCGGTGGGCGCCGTACATGAGCAATGGGTGAACGGGGTTTGGCAGCCACTCGCTTTTTTCAGCCGGCAGCTCCGGCCGAACGAGCTCAAATACAGCACGTTTGACCGGGAGCTCCTCGGTCTACACCTGGCCGTCCGCCATTTCCGCCACCTCCTGGAGGGCCGACCTTTCACGGCGTTCGTCGACCACAAGCCGTTGGTTTACGCCATGGCCAAGGTCACGGAGCCGTGGGCGGCCCGCCAACAGCGCCACCTCTCCGCCGTGTCGGAGTTTACCACGGACATCCGGCACGTCGCCGGCAAAAACAACGCCGTGGCCGACTGTCTTTCCCGGGCCAGCGCGAACGCGGTCCACCTGGGCGTGGACTTTGCGCTTATGGCGGCGGACCAAACCACCGACACCACGGTGCAAGCCCTCCGGGCGGCGGACACGGGCCTCCGCCTGGCCGACATCCCCTTCGCGGACACTGTCCTGCTCTGCGACGTCTCCCAAGGCCAGCCTCGCCCCATCGTGCCGTCACCTGGCAACGCCGCATCTTCGCCTCCCTCTACGGCCTTTCCCACCCGGGCCGGAAAGCTTCCCAGAAGCTGGTGTCGGCGCGATTCGTCTGGCACGGCCTTCGTCGGGACGTCCGCGATTGGACCAGCACCTGCACGGCCTGCCAACGGGCCAAGGTCCACCGACACACCCAGGCCCCGCTGGCACCTTTCACCGTGCCTGAACGACGTTTCGACCACGTCAACGTGGATCTGGTGGGCCCCCTCCCCCCGTCACAGGGGTTCACACACCTGCTCACCATGGTGGACAGGACCACCAGGTGGCCGGAGGCCATTCCCCTCGTCTCCACCACCACCGCCAACGTGGCGCAGGCTTTCATCGCCACCTGGGTCGCCCGCTTCGGCGCACCGGCGGACATCTCGTCAGACCACGGACCACAGTTCACCTCCGAGCTGTGGGGTGCGGTCGCCCGCAACCTGGGGGTCAAGCTCCACCGTACTACGGCCTACCTCCCCCAAGCAAACGGGTTGTGCGAGCGATTCCACCGCTCCATGAAGGCCGCGCTCATGGCCGGCCTTCAAGACGGCGGTTGGGCCGACCGGCTGCCGTGGGTCCTTTTGGGCCTCCGCACGGCCCCCAAGGAGGACCTCCAGGCATCCACCGCCGAGCTGGTCTATGGCCAGGCGCTACGCGTCCCGGGCGAATTCGTGCCCGACGCTACCAGTCCCTGGTCCGCAGCTCACCAGCGCTCGGACCTACAGGAGGCCGCCCGACGGTTTGCCCCCGTGCCAACATCCCACCACGGTGACCCCCAGTCCTACGTCCCCCCAGCACTTCGCACAGCGGAGTATGTTTTTGTGCGTCACGACGCACATCGGGGGCCACTCCGGCCGCCGTACGACGGGCCCTTCCGGGTGCTGCGACGGGACGACAAGTCGTTCGTCATCGACATCGGCGGCAGGTCGGACCGGATTGCGGTGGACCGCCTCAAGCCGGCGCACGTGGACGTCGACCACCCACCACGGGTGGCCCTTCCGCCGCGGCGAGGCCGCCCCCCGTCCACGGTGCCCCCCACTCGACCGCCCACCACCACACCGGACCCCCTCCCACGACCCGCCAGGGGTCGCTTCGGCCGGGTCATCAGGACCCCCCTCAAATTGACCCTGCCGGTGCAAGTCGATTCTGGGGGGACGTGTGTAGCGGCTACCGCTGGGTTTTCACAATCGCCTTGCACCTATCAAGGACGCGGAGCGATCACCATGCCGGGCTCGTCCAGGACGCCCGGGCAGGCCCGCGCTCAACTTGCCAGGCCTCGGTCGGGACGCCCGGGCATGCCCGGGCATGCCCGGGCAGGCTCGCCCTCAACTTGCCAGGCCGCAGCCAGGATGCTGGGCCACGCCCCCTCTCGCCTTTCGTGGGCAAACGCTCCGGGATAATATGTATATATATTGCTGCCCGATAAACGGGCTTTTCAGAGTGCATGAGTGTTTGGTTTGATTAAAGCAACTCGGATGAATTCCAGCTTTTTGTCGCGTCCATTCTTCCGATCGACGTGGGAGCCCCAGCTCCTTCAATATCACCTTTATCTGTCAACATTGTTTAAATGAAGATCAAATAGCTGTATGTTGAAATATGTTGAAAAAGTCAAAACTTTACATGGGGTGTACTTACTTTTTCACGTGACTGTATTTACCGTTCACACAACTTTTTGAAAAAATTTAGATGGCACCGTTGTAGCAGGATTCTCTCACTCCCCTAAAATCTCACTCTGGAGTGATTCTGTCCTCGGATAAAATCACTCTAGAGTGAACGCATCCTCGGACTGGCACACTCGAGAGTGTAATTATCCTAGGACAGAATCACTCCCCCTGTCAGGATCAACACACTCCCTCCGGGATCAAACCACTCCCCTTTAGGATAAAGTCAATCCCCCAGAAAGAATGGAAAGATATATTTAGTTACTTTGAAAATATAACTCACAGGACGTTAGATATCGTTGCAATGATCAACAGAGCTTTTACTATGTATTTTAGTGTGTACCGTGTGAGCATGTGCATCATATTGTCAGATCTTAATATTCAATTGTTGAATACATGCACTATATTTGAGCCCATCATTATTTCAATACAACAAAAGAAGACATGAGTTAATTTATGATCATCATAGTTTTCAAATGATTCAATATTTACATTGTAGAATGCACGGGAAGGGTATTTAGGAGCATGAATATATTGTTAACGATTTTAGAATATCCTTTTTTGGTGAATTTAATTAAATTAAAAGGTTATTTGAAAACATTGTGTAAGAGATTAATTTAATTAAACAAGAAATATTAATTTAGCGGTGAGTAAAAAGTTTTGCTTTATAGTAGTTTTAAACATTGTTTAAACTATAGCTAGACGTACTTCAACTGAGATTGAATGTTTTTAAAATCACATGAGTACAAAGATTTTTGTAAAGACGTCCATCAATAGTCAGAAAACTAGGACCAACCTTGCTTTTCCTTGTTTCTTGTAGTCTTGCGCTTGTAGAACAACTCTGAGTTGATGACTGTAAAGTTTACCGCTGTCTGTCGAAAGTTTGACTTCTTTCCACGATCACCAATGCACATTGCAGGGTATTCATGAGTCGACAGGAACGTGCATATAGCGTCGAAAACCATAATTGAAGATCGAGTGAAATAAATATTAGCCGCTTCATACTTTTATAGAATTACAAATGAAAATACCCCCACCCCCCGTCCCTTCTCCAACAGTGACATACCTCCCCCACCCCCCCCCCGCCCCCTTGACAAGACCTCGATTGAGATACTAACTGTTAGAACAACACTCCAGGAAATCGCGTGCTCATGTTGTCTGAAAGCACTATAACTTCGCCAATGATCATGGTTTGTAAGATATGGTATAGTTTGTAAGACAAAAGATATAGGAAGCGTGCAATTCACGTTATCATTGACAATTAGTATGAAGTGATCGGCAAACTGTCTTCTCAAAACATCCTAATTAACTTGTAGCAAAAGTGGACCAGTCTACCTTGGATCATACTCAATCCAATTAAGGATTAAATCTCAGTGCATTAATGATGGTGTATGCATTGAAGATGAATATCATGTATTCATGATCTGGCCATTGTATAGTCAAAGTACAGTCAAGTCAAAGTTTATTCCATTAAAGCACTCACATTGATACATGGAAATAACTTAAATTCATCAATATTTTTGCGGATATGAGGATTGTGTTTTTTTATTGTGTTGTATTGTATAGTAAATTGTTGTGAAATATTGCTTTATTCTGGACCCTCCTTACTCCAGTTATGTATAAAGGTCAAAGGGCGTCCCATAATTAGGTCATAAACAATCACGTCAGCCAATCATAGATTTCCCCCTGGTTGATAGTTATATCTTTATTATGTGTATTAGGGTAAGGCCTTGTCTTCCATTAAGATGACACTCCATTGCACCAAGTGAAATAAGATGGATTCCCTTCATTCTTCATGCCCATTCCCAAAACCTCCATTTCCCCTTTCGTCATTGCCAAGCCTCGATTGCCAATTACATCCCCTCCAAAACCACCATTGAACATGTGCTCGGGTCAGGGAAGAAGGCCGTGCCTGCCCGTCGTCATCAAGGGCGGAGCCAGAGGGTCGCGCGACCAACCAGGGCCGAGGTGAGCACACCGATGGGCGTGTCCAAAAGGCCGGCGGCTTGATCGCCGGAGGCGCTATAAAAGGCGTGCGCGCAAGGTACTGCCGAAGGATATCCAGGGAAGTACAAAGCCTGCTATTCGTCGCCTTGCTCGCCAAAGTTGGACCAAAAAAAGGAGTTAACAGCAAGAAGCCTGGAGAAAGCACGCGACGGCCACGCAGCAACACAGCAGCTTCAACAACAGCAGCTTCAACAACAGCAGCTTGGGGCCTGGACGGCAGTTTTGAGCAATGCCGCGAAGGAACGGCGGCTGCGAAACGCACCGATCGTGCTGCAGGACCCGTTGGACCTTCCTCTCCCTCCAGCCATCCACCTCCTGCCTTTCCATCCTTCTTGTGTACGTGAGTTTGTTTTGTTTGTTCTGTCCTTGGGTTAATTAAGTTTGTATAAGCTAGCGTTGCACTGTGTCTCTAATATCTTCTGTATATTATTTTATTATCTTTCCTTCTTCCTTGGTTACTTTGAGCATGTAAATAATAGGAATAAATTTAGTAGTATTGCCAACTTTTTTTGTCTTCTTCTTCTTCTTCACATCCGTGTCGCTTTTGTCTTTTCTATATTGAATATCTGTGGCGCGATCCGGCCAACGTTCGGGAATCGGGTTAGTCGGGGTAACTGTTAGGGCCGCGGGGCCTCCGCTCGGCAAACCAACATCTTATCCGCGGTCCGTAACAATATAAATGGCTGCACAAGAAGGTTTGTAACCTCATTTAAAATGCATTCATTCGATTCAATAACAGTACAATGAGTATGATTTCTTTTGTGCACCCATGGGAACACTATATATGCTCTTGACAATATACTTAGTTCGATTCTTGGATTCTTATCGAAATGATTGAAACAATATTTATTTCCACAAATGTACAGTGCAAACATGTCAATGAAATACATATGAATGGAATGAGCACTGAAACATTGGGACGTTTACAGTACGGAAATGCAATAAATATTGTAGGTGTTGAGTTAAGTCATAGTCATTTAACATAGCTTAAATCTATTCGATTAAACTTTATTTTGTGAAATTTGTGAATATTATTATACTGAAGTGCGCGGTACTACGCGCGCGACTTGCTACCAAGGAGGAAGCGGACAACGCGGTAAGTTTAATGTTCTTTATTAAAAGAGGTCACTGTAGCACTGGCGCGCTCCGGGCTGCACGCCTGGTGTATATCCTGAGGCCACGCCTACCCCTCGCGTGGCCGCCGCCCACTTGGTGCACGGAATGCTGTCACCACGCCAGTGAGCTTCCGTGTCCGCCACACGCGCCCCCCCCAGAATTCCCGCGCACCTGGAGGGCCAGTTTGCGGGGCAAACGGATGACCCGGCCGAAGCGCCCTCTGGCGACCGGCGGCGTCCGGGGTGCAGGGATTCCAAGTGGAATACCCCCGGCTGTACCCGGGATGGGTGCCAGACCGGGGGGTGGCATGCCTGCGGTGCTGGGCGGTGCCGGGGGTCCGCCCGCAGGGGGGCGGCTCTGACGCGGGGGCCGGGCCACCGGCGGTGGGTGGTCCACCTCGAGTTGAGGCGGTCTATGGAGACCCGGTCAGGAGTGCCGCCGATGTCCAGGGTGAAATGTTTCACCCCGGTCTCCAGCACGCGGAAAGGCCCGTCGTACGGGGGCCGCAGTGGTGTCCGGTGGGCGTCGTGCCGGACGAAGACGTACTCCGCGGTGCGAAGCTTCGGGGCGACGTGTGTAGGAGGGTGCCCGTGGTGCGCCGTCGGCACCGGGGCAAACCTCCGGGCAGTCTCCTGCAGCGCAGAAGGCTCCTGCGCCGCGGACCATGGTGCCCTGGGGTCGGGGAGGAACTCGCCCGGCACCCGCAACGGTTGCCCAAAAACCAACTCCGCCGCGGAGGCACGCAGGTCGTCCTTGGGCGCCGTCCGGAGGCCCAGCAGGACCCAGGGGAGCCTGTCGACTCAGCCGCCATCGCGGAGGGTGACCCGGAGCGCGGCCTTCAAGGAGCGGTGGAAGCGCTCGCACAGGCCATTGGCCTGGGGGTGGTAGGCCGTGGTTCGGTGCAGCTGGACCCCGAGCCCCCGCACGACCGCCCCCCAGAGCTCCGAGGTGAACTGGGGGCCGCGTTCAGACGAGATGTCCGAGGGGGCGCCGAACCGGGCGACGCAGGTGGCGATGAATGCCTGTGCGACGTCCGCCGCCGTCGTCGTCGCCAAAGGCACAGCCTCCGGCCACCGGGTGGTGCGGTCCACCATGGTGAGGACATGGGTGAAACCCCGCGAGGGGGGCAGAGGTCCCACCAGGTCCACGTGAACGTGGTCGAACCGACGTTCCGGCACCGTAAACGGGGTCAAGGGGGCCTGGGTGTGTCGGTGCACCTTTGCGCGCTGGCACGCGAGGCACTTCCTGGTCCAGCCACGGACGGCCTTCCGGAGGCCATGCCAGACAAACTTGTCGGTGACCAACCTCTGGGAGGCCCTCATGCCCGGGTGGGACAGGCCGTGGATGGCGTCAAAAACCAGGCGCTGCCAGCCTGCAGGCACGATGGGGCGAGGCCACCCGAGGGAGACGTCGCAAACGAGGCCGTGCCCGCGCCGTCGAAGGGCACCTCAGTGACGCGGAGGCCCGTGACTGCGGTCCGCAGGGCCTGGACCCCGGGGTCTGCGGCCTGGTCCGCCGCCATCCGGGCATAGTCGATGCCAAGGTGGACTGCGTGGACGATGGCCCGGGAAAGGCAATCGGCCACCGGGTTGTCCTTTCCCGCAACGTGCCGGATGTCCGTCGTGTACTTGGACATGGCCGCGAGGTGACGCTGTTGCCGGGCCGACCATGGCTCGGCGACCTTGCCCATCGCGAAAACCAGCGGCTTGTGGTCGACGAAGGCCGTGAACGCACGGCCCTCGAGCAGATCGCGGAAGTGCCTGACCGCTAGGTGAAGCCCAAGAAACTCGCGGTCGAAGGTGCTGTAACGGCGTTCGGGCGGGCGAAGCTGCCGGCTGAAGAATGCCAGCGGTTGCCAGGCACCACGCACCCATTGCTCATACACCGCGCCCACCGCGTAGTCCGAGGCGTCTGAGGTGAGGGCGATCGGTGCATCGAGCGCCGGGTGCGCGAGCATGGTGGCGTTGGCCAAGGCGAGCTTCACGCCCGAGAACGCCGCGTCCATCTGCTCGGTCCACGTAACGTCACCTTTGCCCGGCTTCCCTCGAAGGGCCTCATGTAAGGGGCGCAGGAGCTGGGCGATGCGGGGCAGGAACCGATGGTAAAAGTTTACCATGCCCAGGAACTCCTGGAGCCTCTTGATCGTGCGGGGGCGCGGAAACCCCTTCACCGCCTCCACCTTGGCCGGTAGGGGGACGGCCCCATGCCTGGTGACGCGGTGCCCCAAAAAGTCGATGCTGGTGACGCCAAGCCGGCACTTGGCGGGGTTCACGATCAGGCCGTGCTGGCCCAGACGTTCGAAGAGCGTGCGGAGGTGATGAAGGTGCTCTTCGCGGGACGCGCTGGCGACGAGGATATCGTCCAGGTAGACGTACAAAAAATCCAAGCCGCGCAAGACGCTGTCCATTAGGTGCTGGAATGCCTGAGCCGCATTTTTCAAACCGAAGGGCATCCGAAGAAATTCGAAAAGCCCGAACGGCGTGATGACAGCCGTCTTCGGGATGTCCTCCGGCCTGACAGGAACCTGATGGTAGCCGCGCACGAGGTCCACCTTTGAAAAGAAGGACATCCCCGCCAACCGGGCGGAGAAGTCCTGTATGTGGGGGACGGGGTAGCGGTCGGGGGTGGTGGCGTTGTTGAGGCGCCGGTAGTCCCTGCACGGTCGCCATCCCCCGCCGGGCTTGGGCACGATGTGGAGCGGCGACGCCCACGCGCTCTCGGAGCGCTGCACGATGCCGAGCCGCTCCAGCATAGCGAATTCCGCTTTCGCTACCGCGAGCTTCGTCGGCTCGAGGCGGCGTGCCCGGGCGTAGACCGGTGGCCCGGCGGTGGGGATGTGGTGTTCCACCCCATGCTTGACGGTCCCCGCAGAGAAGGTGGGCCTCGTGAGGGCCGGGAAACCCGTGAGGAGGCGGGCGAATTCGTCCGCTGCCGGAAGCGTACAGATGAACCTGGTCGGAACGGAACCGCTCAGCAAGCCGCTCTGCGAGCCGCTCGATGAGCCGCTCTGCGAGCCGCTCGATGAGCCGCTCTGCGAGCCGCTCGATGAGCCGCTCTGTGAGCTGTTCAACGAGCCGGGCAGCGCGCACGCGAGCGAGCTGAACGTCTCAGCCTGGACAAGCCTTCTGCGCTTTACATCGACCAGTAATCCATTAGCACATAAGAAGTCCGCGCCGAGCAGTGCCATGGGCACGTCGGCCGTAACGAACGACCAACGGAAAACCTGCCCTCCGAACCGCAGAGAGAGACAGCGTTTTCCGTACGTGCGTATAGACGTACCATTGGCCGCGAGCAGCGCAGGACCTCGGCCCACGGTTTGCTTGTCGGACGTACCGGCAGGAACGACACTCACCTGCGCACCCGTGTCGCACAGGTAACGGCGCCCGGACAAGGTGTCCGTTATGTACAGAAGGCTGTTGGAATTGCTGACGCTCACAGTTGCCACCGAGCGTCGGCTCGCCCGTTTCCCGACCTGCCGAATGAGCACGGCGGGCGACACTGCCGAGCCTCGTGGCCGAACTTGGCGTGGAAGAAACACCAGGTGGGCAGCTGCGGCGTCGGAGGCCGCGGTTTTCTTCGCGGCGGCGGCGGTGGTGGTGGGCGGGGCGTGGCGGCGGACACGAGGTGCGGTGCATCAGGGAAAGCCTCGGGAGCCTCGGGAGCGGCGACCGCGCCAAGACTCGCCTGCGTGTCCAAAGCCTCGTAGTATTTGTCGGCCTCGGCAGCGAGCGCACGGGGTTCCGTTAACGCGGAACCGGCCAAAGCGAGGCGGACTCGTGCTGGCAGCTGGCGTCGAAATAACGCCCGGAATAGAGCGTTCGGGGTTTCGTCGCCCATGAGTGCCAGCATATGATCCATACGGACCGACGGTCGTGTGTCCCCGATCTCGGGGAGGTCCAAGAGGCGATCGGCCCATGCGTCCACCGTAAGGCCGAACGTGGCGAGGAGGAGACGCTTGACCGCCTCGTACTTGCCTTCGGCAGGTGGATCCCTTAGGACTGATACGACGTGGGTGGCCATGCCGGGCCCGAGGGCGGAGACCACGTGGCAGTACATGGTCTCGTCCACTGTGATGCCTCAAAGTCGGAACTGGGCTTCTGCCTGGAGGAACCAAACTTCGGCTTGTGACTCCCAGAATTCGGGGAGCTTGATGGAGACCGCGTTGGTTGCCATTGTTGCGGCGGTTTCGGGTGGTCAGCGACGGCTGACTCGAATGTCGGAGGTCACCAATGAAGTGCGTGGTACTACGCGCGCGACCTGCTATCAAGGAGGAAGCGGACAACGCGTTAAGTTTAATGTTCTTTATTAAAAGAGGTCACTGTAGCACTGGCGCGCTCCGGGCTGCGCACCCGGTGTATATCCTGAGGCCATGCCTACCCCTCGGCGTGGCCGCCGCCCACTTGGTGCGCGGAATGATGTCACCACGCCAGTGAGCTTCCGTGTCCGCCACAATACTTTACATTTATATAGCGCCTATATCCTGTTCTCGGAACTGCTCAGAAGCGCTTGTTTCCTGGTTATCAGTACATGAACACACCTTTGCCAATATACAAACATTTGAGGAACATTTTAAAACCCGTACGGTATTTAATATTTCTTAAAAGTGCAGTAAAGTTAAAGACCGTAACTTAAAAGGTCCCTTTGTAAGGTCCCTTTGTGCTGTCTTTCCCTCGTGGTCCCCCTGTGCTGTCTTTCCCTCGTGGTCCCCCTGTGCTGTCTTTCCCTCGCGGTCCCCCTGTGCTGTCTTTCCCTCGCGGTCCCCCTGTGCTGTCTTTCCCTCGCGGTCCCCCTGTGCTGTCTTTCCCTCGTGGTCCCCCTGTGCTGTCTTTCCCTCGCGGTCCCCCTGTGCTGTCTTTCCCTCGCGGTTGTCAGCTCTTTCATGAGCCTCGATTCAGTATTAAAAAAAAAAGACTATGTTGAAATGAAAATATCCTTTTAATATAAAACATCGTAAATGTATTGTTACGGTTTTTAGAACCTTCACTTTGTAAAATAATAAGCCTTGTAAAGAATTCCCTGCAAATATCCCCATCTCCCAAAGGTCAAAGGTCGCACCCTAGCTCGGCCATATTGCAACACGTCGGACACCATCGGACCTTCTTCAGTTATTTCATTAGTATGTGTTTCAGGTAAGGCTCTGTTTCCAATAGTTTGACTCTGCGCTGCATTAATCAAATAACCTTGGCCCCTTGTTCAAATCCCCTTCATTTTGCGGCGAAGCCTCCCTCCAAATGGTATTGCGCGTCTCTGCCAGCCGCAGCGCTGGCTCCAAACGCCATTAACCACGCGGTCAAGCTGGACAAAAAGGGGAGGAGTTGTCGGAGCGAGGCGTGGTCCCATCAACGTGTCACGAATGGAGGAGCCGGTGAACCCTCGCGACCAATCAGGGCCGAGGCGTGTTCACCGGTAGGCGGACCTAAAAAGCATGCGGCTTGATACGCGAGAGCGTGATAAAAGCGCTCCCGTGGGACTACTTCAAGAAAAGAGACCAGAGCAGAGAGGGAGAGACGGTGAGAGAGTTGGTCCGCTACCGCGACTATACTAACCGCACTGCCTGCCGGGTTTCGCCATGAACCAAAGCGTGGACCGGAGTGGAGCGTGAACCTGGAGCCGGACCTCAACGCCTGAACCATCTGCCCGGACCTTCCACCCCTGCCATCTGCCTGGACCTTCTCCTCCTTCCTGCTATTCCCCTTTCGTGTAAGTCTGTCTGTATTGTCCTGGGTGTGATATTTAAGACTGTGTAAGCTTGCCCTGTGTCCTTTTGCTCTTCTTCTTGTATATGCCCTTCTTCGTTTCCTCTTTTAGTAGAATAGTAATAAACCATATTTGTTCTTTCCTTACCTTTTGGTTTCCTCTCATCCGATAGTCTTTGTCTTTTCCCCATTGAGTACCTGTGGCACGATTAGAGCCGCTCAGAATCGGGTTAGTCTTATTGCTGACGGCTCGAATCGCGGATTGCTAAACCGCTCGGCAATTTCCATCTGTCCGTGGTTCGAGCGGAAATTATCTCCCTGCTTTGCGGAGAGATTGGTAAGCAGGTATTTGGGAGTCCATCTTGACCAATCACCCTGGCCAATCTCGACCGCAAAGGAGCGTATAATTTCCAGGGCTGGGGGATCGGCCAGTGTAAAAGACAAGGGGATTAACCCCCCATTGGAAAGGGGAGCGCCGACCCCCGGATCCGCAACAGTATTGTAATGATTACTGCGAATGCTCTAATATCAAAATATATAGTTATTTGAATGTTAAATTTATACTTTTCTTCATTTGATTTACCCAGTTTAATACAGGGATGCGAAAAACATTGTGTTTTTATTGTTCGGGAGAGACGTTTACAAAGGACATCATTCTGCCCTGTTTATCAATTCATTTATCATTTTATGTTCATAATCATTAACTTTGTCATGGTTGCATGTGATTACCATGCAATAAATACTGTTTAAATCACAAAATATATAGGGGGAGTGTTATAATCCTGGGGAGTCATTTGATCCTGCAAGGGGGATTGTTAAAATCCTAGGGGGAGTGATTTCATCCTAGGATAAAACGACTCGAGTGAATTTTTCCGAGGAAAATATCACTCTAGAGTGGTTTTATCCTGGGGAGTGATTCTATCCTCCTACACCGTCTCTGATTGTGAGTTGAGCCTGGTGATGGCTTAGCGGTTAGGGTGCCGGCTTGGGATCCTAGGATCCTGGGTTTGAATCCCGGTCGATCGCTGAATTAACGCCAGGGGGGTTGACTCGGCCTGTCATCCTTCCGAGGTCGGCAAATTGAGTACCAGCTTGCTGGGATGAATGATCCCGGTGTGCACCCCGATTTAGAATAGGTACGCCGTATCCCTGCGCATCGTAAGAGGCGACTAAGGGTTGGCGTCAGGAAGGGCATCCAGCCATAAAAAAAAACATTTTCTCAAACAGGGAACCATGATTGTCATGGCGCCCGCAAGGCTAACTTGCTAAAGGCTAAAGGATAACACGGCTAAAAAAAAATGGCCTTGAAACGATCATTCATTCATTCTTTCATTCATTCATCTCTGCTCTGGTTGTCAAACTGGTCTTCTTCAGCTGGTCTATTAATGTAGCTCCTCTACTTGCCATCACCCACTGTTGATGTCTTGAATAGACTTCAGCATAGTAGATGGACTCCTCCTCCATGCTCCAAGGTTCAATTTCTTGAGTTTAGTTTTTGAGATGGGTAGCACCTCCATAGCCTATTGGCTTGGTGCAAATCTCTATTCAATTGTGAGTTGGTCTTTCTGCCCACTAGAGGAGGTGCAGCTTTCATTCTTTGGGGTGAGCTCAGTGCCACCGCACAGATTAGCACCACACCGTGGTATGTGTCCAATAATTTGTTTTCTTTTCCTTTATTTCCAACACACATTTCGTTTGTCGCAGGCTCTTACCTTCCCCCAACCCTTCCCCCACCCTCCTTCGGCCTATCAAAAGCAGTTTCTCACATCAGCAATCCCTGACCTGGCGAGTCAACATTATGTTTGTCGATAGATTCTCTGCATAACGTTCCTCTGAGGCTGCACTCAGCATGCAATCAACCGCAAGGCCTTGTTTGGGTTCGCAGATGTCCAAGCCTGTAGTATTTGTCAGCGGTGTTTTTCCTTGCCCTTTTCAGTTTTTCCTTCCCAGCCCGGTCCTCCTCATTCCTCCGGGGACAGAAACAGTCTTGGAGCGTCGACTTGGAGAGTGATGGGTGGGGCGGTGGGGGGGGGGGGGTGTGGGGGGGGGGAGTTTGTGGACGTTGGGCTTTGTCTCTGCTCCTTGGTTATCCTCTCTCTCCATCTCAAATTACCAGCCACGTTGTCCTGGAATCTCCCATAAACGCTCAGGGATCCACACGGTTCTCCAGAGGCATGAACCTCTTTGGAGTGTGTCGACTCGGGGAGGTAGCGGGTGGAAGCCGTGATTACAAGTGAGATGGTGTGACGAGGAGATTATGTGCCAGCTTCTTTGATGTACGAGACGTGCTTGTATGTGTGCGTCAGGGTGAATCCATGTCCTTCCTCATTAATGTTTTTTTTTGTTGTTGTTTTTTTTGTACCATTTGAGCTTTGTCATCAAGCTTTCAACATAACTTTATTTCAGTTACGTTGGTGAAAGACAACTTAATAATTTGGTACAAAGGTCAAATGTCAGTCAAAATCGTAAATTTTCATCCAATTGACCTGAAATTTTAAGGATTTGCATATTGGGTCACTGCATTGGTTCGCCAATGAAAAGCTGGAAGCCGATTGTTGTTTTTTATTATAGTTGTTTTTTTTGGAACAAAATGTCAAGGTCGCATAAAGTCATCAATATTCATCCGATTGACTTGAATTTTGAATAGGATTTTCATATCAGCGAACTGAATTCAACCACCAACTATTTTTGACGTCAAAAGCATGCGCTGCTGAATGCCATTCTACTTTATTTTATTTTATAATTATTGTTTTTTTAATACAAAGTCGAGGCTCGTGTAAGTGCTATCAAACAAAACATAATAAAGGGAGCGGGGGGAGAGAGAGGGAAGCACACAAGCACAATAACTGAAGAGAACAGGGACATCGGTTGATCTGTGGAGGGGGAGGGGTGGGCTGGGGGGGGGGGGGGGAGGAGGAGGGGGAGTGGGGATAAAACGGAAGAAAAACAAACTGTCATGACTTGGACTTTCAAGAAAGAAGTCAGAAATTGAAAAACGGTGGATTTGGGGTGTATTAACAAGGGTAGATAAGATCAAGGATTTGGTTGGGGGGAGACCAGAGATTGTGGTGGACAGATGCTTTAAAGACCTGGAGGGTGGAGAGGGTTTGAAGAGAGTGTGGGAGTTTGTTCCAGAGTTGGGAGAAAAGAGTAATGAAAGAGTGAAGGTGAGGAGAGAGAGAGAGTCTTGATTTTGGCAGTTTCACCAGAAGAAGGATGCTGGCAGATCTTGTGCATCCTGAAGGTATATTTGGGGGACAGAGCACATACAGAGCAGGGGGAGCTAGGACGGAGAGGAGTCAGTCGAAGACAGGAAGACCTCCAACATGGCTGCAGTGAGGGAGTGAGAGGCCCTCAGAATCGGCTTCAATGTGGGAGATACCAATAATTCCAAAAGCTTTGGTTTCTACAGATTGAAGCTGAGCTATGTGTGAGGCAGGAGCACCAGCCCAGAGGGGAGAGCAGTACTCCATCAAGCTGTGGATGAAAGCTTTGTATGTGGTGAGAAGCTCAGTCGTGCTGAGAAAAAAAACCTCGCATGACAGAGGATGCCCAGTCGGCAACTGCCTTTGGAGGCCAGCTTGGAAATGTGTTTTTTTTGTTTGTTTGTTTGTTTTTGAATTGAGGTTCATGTAAGAGCTAACACATTCAACATGAAAACATGCACAGACACATAAAACATACAATGAAGGGAGCGGGAGAGAAGAGGGGGAGACAAAGGGAAGCACACAAGCACAACCACAGAAGAGAACGGGGACCCCGGTAGATCTGTGGAAGGGAGAGCGCTGGGGCAGGAGGGAGGAAGTGTACACGGTATAAAGCAAATGAACACGACTAGGAATTTTTGGAAATAAGTTAGGGATTGAAAGAGGTGGATTTGGGGTATGTTAACGTTGGTAGAATAGAACAAGGTTTTGAGTGGGGGAATATAAGAGATGGTGGTGAACAGCTGTTTTAAAGACCTGGAGGGAAGAATGGGATTGAAGAGAGTGTGGGAGTTTGCTGACTTTGGCAGTTTCACCAACAGAGGGTTGCTGGCAGATCTTGTGCATCCTGCATGAATATTAGGGGGACAAAGCACAGACAGAGCAGGGGGAGCAAGGCTGGAGAGGAGTCAGTAGAAGACAGAAAGACCACCAACCTGCCTGTGGTGAGTGAGCGATAGGCCCTCAGAAGCCGAGCTCGGTGTGATGCACGAGCACCAGACCAGAGGAGAGAGCAGTATTCCATTGAGCTGCAGATGAAAGCTTTGTATGTGGTGAGGAGCTTAGACGTGCCCGGAAAGGGCTTCACACAACTAAGGATGCCCAGATGGCGACTGGCTTTGGAGGCCAGCTTTCAAATGCCATCTTTCCTTTTCCCAGGAAAGATCATGGCAGACAGTGAGACCCAAAAGGTTGAGTTACAGAACTTCTTTGAGAGGATTGTTGAGAAAGTGGCTGGGATGGTTGTCCAGATGGTCCTTTCGGAGAGACATCGTGAGTGTGAGATTTTTCAGGATTGAAAGACGTGTTCCACTTGTTTGACCAGTGTGTGATTTTATCCAGGTCTGCAGGGAGTGCAGAGGCTACTGCCTGCCGATCTGAGGGTTGAGATGTGGAGCGGCAGAGAGTGGAGTCATCAGCAACGTGATGGAGAGGATTTTTCAGAGAGTCAGAGTTCATTAATGAATACCAAAAAAGCACAGGGCCTTGAGGAACTCCAGCCTGGACAGGAAGGGGAGATGAGAATTCCATTCAGGGCCACATGTTGACTGCGACCGAAGAGGAAGTCCGCAAGCCATGCGTGGGTGTTTCCTTGGATAACATAGGAGGAGCGTTTGGTGAGCAGGGCGGGGTGGCAGACCGTATCGAAGGCACGAGATATGTTAAAGGAGATGTCTCTGATTTCCTGTTTAGCATTGAGGACCTCCATCGATTGTTAAGACAGCAGAAGCAGAATGTCCAGTGAAGAGTGGCCTGGTCTGAATACAAAATGATGATCAGAGATCAAGCCACTGGAGAAGAGGAAATATTTAATATCAGAAACGATGATGGATTCCACGACCTTGCTGATGATTGGAAGTAGGCTGATTGGTCAGTCGTTGCAGGAATATGTTTTTGCACCTTTTTGTGGAAAGCGGTAATGTTGTCTGATTTCCAAGCAGATGGCAGATGACATGGAGCAAAAGAGAGGGTGAAGAGAACAGAGAGAGGGTGTGATGGCTCAGCAGAGCAGGATTTTGGGACCCGTGGGATAATGCCCTCTGGTTCAGTTGTGGAATTAGAGTCGAGGTTTGAAAGAAACTTCTCCACATTGTCGGGAGGGAAGGACACAGAATCCAGGAGCAGCTGGGTACAACTGGTTGAGGTGGTTATAGAGAGAGGTTGGTTTGGGACACAATATATTTCGGCAAACATAGAGTTGGGGCTTTCATCTTTTTCATGTGCAGTGGCAGGTGTGCAGCCGTTTGAGGCAATAGAGGGGATGGATGGAAGGGGAACAAACACCACAAATACATTTGGCCTGAAGCCACCAGGACTTGGATGAGGGAGACAGGATTGAGAGTTCAGTCTTGAGAGTCGAGATATATTATTTCCTGGCTCTCCCGAGGATAGACACACACTTGGTCCGAGCTTTGTTAAAGGAAATTTTGAGAATTTGTTAACGCCAGTAAATTCCAGAATTTTTTTGGATGAATTTTACAATCTTTATTTCATTTAAATTGAATTAAATACTTAAACACTGTTGAACACAAATTGCCTTCTTGTTACTTCCACTAACCTCCAGTTTAGCACTACCTGGACTTGTTGAAAAGGGTGGTGAATAAGGGTGATGTCGAAGACTGCTTCAATGGTGCTTAACATCCGGAATTTTTCTTTTTGTCAATGTTTAACTTCATTATTATATTTAAATTGAAGTACACATTCCATGATGTAACATGTTCTATGAACTCTCAAGATGGTTCTCAATCTCATTTCCCCTCAAAAGACTGACGCTGATTTGTACACAGGTGATGTCTATCCTGTAAATGTGGAAGGCAGACAACACAGCAAGGATTCCTCTGTCACAGAAGATTCAAAATATGCTTCTGCAAAGGAAGGTTCAGATGTTATTCACATGACAAACGGAAGTGCTTCCTGTTTTCCAAATGGTGAGTGGAAACGTAACAAATTAACATCCAATCTTTTGTGTTGAGAAAATATATAATTTTCGGAAATGTGTTAAATGTATTGCATTTTGATTTTTTCAAAAAAAATAAATCTTATGAGTGTTCTTTGTTTCTGTAGAACAATTCAAAACGAATATGGGACAAAGAAGGTCCAGTCACTGCTTGACAGTGAAGAAGAATCCTTTTTTGAAGAAACAATCACGGGATCAAGACTTGCTTTCCATAAAATACAAGGGCATGTCTGGGCCTCGCAGCACCAAGATTAATATGAAATTAAACAAAAACAAAAAGGTTCAAGAAAGGCGAATACGTTATCAGTGTAATGTGTGCAGAATGGATTTTGCTTCGAGTGAAATCAAAATACACATGAGGATCCACACTGGAAAAAACCCCCACAAGTGCTCTGTCTGTGATAAAGGTTTCTTGACAAAATGCAATTCGAAATTACATATGAAGATCCATACAGGAGAGTGTCCAAACAAATGCTCGATATGTGATAAAGGTTTCTCTCGAAAAGGTGCTTTGAAATTACATATGAGGATCCATACAGGAGACCGTCCTTACAAATGCTCGTCATGTGAGAAAGATTTCTCTCATAAAGGCAATTTGAAATTGCATATGAGGATCCATACAGGAGAGCAACCTTACAAGTGCTCGATATGTGAGAAAAATTTCTCTCATAAAGGCAATTTGAAATTGCACATGAGGGTCCATACAGGAGAGCGACCTTACAAATGCTCGATATGTGATAAAGGTTTCTCTCGTGGTGGCAATTTGAAAATACATATGAGGATCCATTCAGGAGAGCATCCTCACAAATGTTGGATTTGTGATAAAAGTTTCTCTCATAGCAGCGATTTGAAATCACATATGAGGATCCATACAGGAGAGCATCCTTACAAATGCTCGATATGTGATAAAGGTTTCTCTCAAAACAGGAAATTGAAATTACATATGAGGATCCACACAGGAGAGCGTCCTCACAAATGCTCGATATGTGACAAAGGTTTCTCTCAAAACAGCGATTTGAAATCACATTTGAGGATCCATACAGGAGAGCGACCTTACATATGCTCGATATGTGATAAAGGTTTCTCTCATAGCGGCAGTTTGAAATCGCACTTGAGGATCCACACAGGGGAGCGTCCTTACAAATGCTCGATATGTGATAAAGGTTTCTCTCAAAAAAGCCATTTGAAATCACATATGAGGATCCATACAGGAGAGCGTCCTCACAAATGCTCGTTATGTGATAACGGTTTCTCTGAAAACATCAGTTTGAAAAGGCATATGAGGACCCACACAGGACAGTGACCTCACAAATGGTCGATATATGATGAAGGTTTCTCTCAAAAAGTCCATTTGAAAACACATATGAAGATCCATACAAGAGAGCTGAAATCTGAAATACGTCAATATGAATAATGAGGTTAAGAGGATTTCGAAATTGAAGAAACCTGAAATTGTACCAGTGATAGTCAGAGCAACAGGGAATCCAGATGATCAAGAAAACCCAAACTGAGTCCTTAAAAAGCATTCTGGAGAATATATTGACAAAGAAGCTGCAGGTCAAGGCTGTCAGTTGTTCACTGAGTATTCTAAAAGGAGCGTTTGGAACAAAACAATGAGAATTAAGTTTCTGATCCGAAAAAGAAGGTGGAGATTTTGAGTTCTGGGAGAACTTCCTCCCACCTCCTAGTACTCGCCTATGGAAATAACAACCGAAGAGAGCATCCTTACAAATGTTATATTTGTGACAAGGATTTCATTTCTAAACGGATCTTGAACTTCCACAGTGCAACCCATGCTGGAGTAAGTGATCCGCAGCAGTTGGCAAGTTATTCAGTGAACCAGTAAGGAGAAAGCTAGAGTGAAAGCGTACAGGTTTGGGCATGTACCTTGAAAACACAACTTCTCAGAGTACCATCTTTAACCCTTGACAACCAGCCGGCACCCCGGGAGCCCCTTGATGAAAGCCGTAAGGTTGGCTGTCACCAGAATGTCCACAACAATGACTGCAAACTGGTGTCAGAAGGCAAGAAAAATTTCAAAATGCTAAGCCCATCCGCATCCTCAAACTAAGTTTAAAGAAAATGACAGCTTTAAAAAAAAATGTAAAATTTATTAATCTCGTTCTCCATATCTATTTATTATAATAGAGAAAACGTATATGGTTCACTATGTATGTATGTACAGACTTGGCATTTAATATGGAATATTTTTTTTGTGGGGGTGAACTTACTTTTCAAGATGTCTTAGAACCAAAAGTTCATTGGAATTATGTTGAAATTATTCCAGATTTTCTTAATGTGACCTCTAAAAGAAACAAAAACCACATTTGACATTTCGAAGCAAATAAATTGATCCTTGAAAGTGATGTAAACTGATATCGAACTCAATTCATGGACAGTACTGTGTTAAACTTCTGTACATTTTCCAGAAGTATCTCTTTATTTTGCACATTAGCCAATTTTTTTTTTAACAAAAACAAAAGTTAAATTACGACTGGGATTACGGACAGTAAAATTACAGTTCAGTACTTCGTGTAACCCCCACGAGCATTCAGGAGAGCACGTACACGTTGAGGCATGCTGTTCACGAGATTTGCCAAGGTTTGGACAGGAATCGCTTGCCATGCAGTGACAATAGCCTGCTGCAATTCACGCACAGAGGGAGGCTGCTGGTCCAAGTGGTCGATTGACGTGTTAATTCTGCCCACAAGTTCTCCATTGGATTCATATCCGGGGACATGGCAGGCCACTCCATATGCTCTACACCACGGTCAGCAAGAAAGTGTTGGATCATGCGAGCATGATGAGGCCGTGCATTGTCATCTTGGAAGACAAAGTTTCCTCGAAAGGCAGCACGAGCAAATGGAAGCAATGTTTCTTCCAGAATGACACTGTACTTGAACTGGTTCAGGTTTCCATTCAGAACAACCAGGTCAGCTTTGCCCCCTGCATGAAAAGCAGCCCAAACGGTCACCCCACCACCTCCAGCTTGGACTCTTGGCACTATACAATCTTTGTTGTAGGCTTCATGCACTTGTCTGCGCACTCGGACGCGGCCAACTTGACGATAGACCAGAAATGTAGACTCGTCACTGAAGATCACGTGATTCCAGTGTCGTGGCTGCCATTGACGGTGCTCTCTGGCCCACTGCAATCGGCGCTGGCGGTGTTGTCTGGTCAAGCGTGGCTTTCTCAGGGGATGCCTGGCACGATAGCCTGCTTGAACCAGTCGTTGGTTGACTAGCCTTCTGGATACAGGCACATTTGTCAGTTGCTGCCACTCAGCCCTAAGCCGATTAGCTGACTTGGTACGGCCATTGCGGACTAATCGGTGCAGCTGGCGATCATCCCTCCTTGTGGTTCTGCGGGGACATCCTGGCCTCGGTATTAGAGTAGGGACACCCCTCTGAGCATTTCGTTTCAGGATCTTTGACACCTGACCTTGAGTGATGCCATACTGCCGAGCAATAGCACGCTGTTTCATGCCGTAATTTCGTACCACTCCATGACAAACAGCATTGTCGAGTTGACGGACCATCTCCAGAGGAAGCGGCAATAACTTTTGGAGATGTGCTGCAGTTGTTTTCCACTAATACAGAACGCAACAACCCTTGTATACCCGACTGTGAAGCCAATCATCAAATGCACCTGTCCGTACATTTTGCCACGCCACCTGTGATATAATCCTGTTGTTGACTTCTTGCTGCGACAGACAATCAGTGACATGGTTCTTTTAACAAATAAATCACCAAAGTGTAAAAGAAACTCCCCAGATTGATGTACTGAGTTAAGAAAGTAAACCCAAGTCAAGAAAAAAAAATTCCATATTAAATGCCAAGTCTGTATGTATGCATGTATGTTTTGTTACGGATTCGGCCCTTCCGTGGTGGTGGCTTTCATCCACTTGTAACATTGCTGGTTATGTATTATTATTCTTATCGGGGTTGGAAGGAAACTGCGATTATTGTTGTTTAAAGGAAATGGTTATTGTGATTAAAAGGTTAAAAGCGCTCATGGTAAAAATGTAACAGGAAATCGGATCGTGCACCGGAAGACGTGAAGCGAATAAGAAGAGGTCGTGAGGAAAAGGTCGGGAAAAAGGCGTGTCGAAGCTCCGTACCTAGCGTGGTCGAGTGTACATCGCAAGTGAACTTTGAGTCCTTGAAAGGAATATTGTGCGATAGGTGTTATCGCCGGAATATTGAGGAAACTGCATAATCAGGTATCGGCATTGAGGTTCCGGAGAATCCTTGCCTCGAGGCTCCGGCTCGAGTGAGAGCCGTCTACCATTCTGCCCCACACGCTGCGTCCACCGAAAAAGGTTTTGGTACGCGGCAACTTTTCTCATCCTCCGGCCGTCTGCCAGGGATGCGTGTGTGTGAAAGCGGCGTTTGAAGGTTACACGGCGGTTCGCTGATTGAACGGCGAACGTGTACGTCGGCGCGCGTTTTTAGGGATTTTCCATTCCACCGCAAGTTTGCTGGGTGTTGGACCACGTGACTTCTGTGCCGCTTCGACCGCCTACGCCTCGATTGATCTGGATCGGACATTGTTCCAACGATCGCTGGAGCTAATCAACTTCGCTTTGGAGAGTTATAGAGACATTGAGGCGTGCCGTGAGTTTGAGATAAGTACTAGATAAGATGGTACCATCTTAAGAGATTTTGATTGTCTGGATTTGCTATCGTTATTGGTGATGTTATTCCTGTGTGACTTTAATATATTATTGGTTTGTTTATAACCATTGGTGTGGTTTCCTCATTGATTTCGACACGGAATAATATATATTTTTCTGCCGGGGCTCCTCCCGGGGTTCGGAGGCATACCGAGACCAGGAGGTCGGGGAGGAGCACGTAACAGTTTATATGCGACGAAAACGTCTTCTTATTCTTCAAATAAAATTACCACCCTCTTAATTAACCCTCTTAATTGCATTAAAATTGCTGAAACCCCTCAGACCTTTGATGACCCTTTAATTCCCCCAAGACCCTTCAGACCCTAAAGACCCCAAAGACCCAAAATACCCTTCAAGGGCCTGAGGCTCAAAAAGACCCTGAATACCCAAAGACCTTGAATACCCGAAGCCCCAAAAGACCCCGTAGCCCCAAAAGACCACGAAGCCCCAAAAATACCCGGAAGACCCAAAAAGACCTAAAGACTAAGAAGAACCAAAATAACCTTAAGACCCAAAAGCCCCTGAAGACCCCGAAGACCCAAAATACCCTTAAAGGCCCAGAGGATCCAAAAGACCCTGAAGACACAAATGGCCCTGAAGACCCAAAACACCATGAAACCCAAAATACACCGAAATGGTCAAAGATGCCTACCCCTCCGAAACGACGTGTGGTGAGGCGCGCGGAGCTCGCCGAATCACGCTAGTTCTCATAAATAGAGAATTGTCGAAAAATTGATGCCAAAAACTCAAATGGTAACAGAACTTAATCTCTCAATGTGATCTTTGATTTCATCGTGCTTTCAGGGCCTTCCTCAAGTTGTCATTTTGCAATTATTGTCTCTGTCCTTGCCATCTATCCAGTCAAGTTCCATTTGAGTTTTTTGATTGTGATGAGTGTTTAGGAATTTTGTTTTCTTTCTGATTTTGTTGTTTTTCTTGTCCCTTTTTGGTTATGCTCAGATGGCATCTTTCCATGGAAGTTTGAACATTAATTTTTACTCGATCTTTGCTGTGGTCCATGTTTCATTGCCATGTGTGATATGGGGAGAACACCCTTGTTGTAAAATTGTTTAACAGAAGAAGACTCCTGCCTATGTTTTTCATGAAACTTGAATTTGTGAAGGGTTTCTCAATAAAGAGAGGTCCTCAAAGCACAAATGCACTGCCTGTGTTATTGTGAATATGTAATGGCGCATTATGATCATTTATCAGTCAGTGCAGAGTTTGGAGTTGTCCATATCTCTGTAAGTGATCCTGACAAACCAAGAGTTGTTCACCAAACCAGTTGAAAACGTTGCATAGCATTTACTATCTTGACATGACTGCACTTCATGCCATCACTGATTGCTGCCAAGCAGCTCGGTTACACAGGTCCCAATATGGAAGGCCACACAGCTGGTTGCTACCACATGTTTCTCAACATCAATGGTAATGCATTGTTTATGGAGGAAATCCTTTGAACACAGACGTCCAAAGAAGAGAGGAGGGGAACAAACCCCTTCCCCATCCCCTCCCCAAAAGCTTGAGATTCAAGTCGATGTGGCCACTGACCAGACCAAGCAGTAAGAATTATTCCAAAAAAAAAAATTCCAAAAAGAGATTCTTGCAACTACAGACCAATCAGTCTGCTCCCAATCATCAGCAAGGTCATGGAATCCATCATCACTTCTGACATTAAATCCTTCCTCTTCTCCAATGGTTTGATCTCTGATCATCAATTTGTTTTCAGACCAGGCCACTGTTCTCTGGACATGCTGCATCTGCTGTCTCAATGGATGGAGGTCCTCAATGCCAAACAGGAAATCAGAGCCGTCTCCCTTGACATATCTCTTGTCTTCGATACGGTCTGGTATCCCGCCCTGCTCACCAAACTCTCCTCTGGTGGTATCCATGGAAATCTCCATGCATGGCTCACGGATTTTGTCCTGTCATATTAAACGTGGGGATTGTCGAAGATTAACCACTTCAAAATAGGTTCAAAAGTACAATCTATTCGTAACACAGTGACAGCATCCAATAATAATAAAATAATATCGTGCGCATGAGACGAAATAACAGTTCGCCGAGCAAAGCATGAAGCAATTTATTCTGCCTCCTGCTTGTGGAACCCGATTTAAATACTCTCTACTTCAAAGGCTGATGTGATGAAGAGACACAGCTGCATGGCCTTGTCGGGGCTGTGGTCTTGATGATGAGGAATGAAACACAGAAGGGACATTCAAGTCTCGACAGCAAGAAGATTAATGTACTAGAGAAAACATTTGAGATGCTAAAGCACATTTTACTTGAGATCTGTAACATACTGTGATGTCATATCCTTTTTCCAAGCTCCGCCACCGGTTGGCCAATCCTTAATTACAAACTTTCCCTGTTTATGTTCCAATTCATAAGGAATTAAAAATTTTACTCCCTTTTCTTGTAAGTATCCTTGAATACAAAAATTATAATTTTCCTGAAGTAGTTTTCTTGTCATTTTAATATAAAAAATTATTCATTATCTTCAATTGGGTCAGTATACATTTTTACCGTGCCTATAACGCCATGGCAACATAAAAATAACGGTTTGGGGATATTATTCTCATTCATTTCTGCATGTATTGCAATAGGATTACTCAAAATAGAACCATGTTTCCCAATACGCATAAACTGTTCTGATTTAAAATAACCATGATAATCTAATTTATTAGTTAACCACTCCTCATCCTCCTCTATTTCTGTTTCTGAATTAACGAAAGAAACAATCCTTTTTACCATATGTGCCATCTCAAAAATAAAAAAAGAGTATTTATAGGCCGAGAAAAATATATTTCCGGGTTCTGGTCAGCGCGTGCATCGATTTTGGCCCTGCGCGTCAACAATTTTTTTTTTTCACATTTGGTATCGACGTTCGCGCACGGTTCTCCCCTACAACACTGCGTTTAGTTTGTCCAAATCCAACCAGCCGTTCGAAAGATATGAGTAGTGTTGTGTGCCGTGACATCATGAATCCAATAGGGAAGTTGCATGTGACGTCATCGTCTTAGTCACGTGACCGTTTGGGTGGCAAAACATTGCTTCTGCCACCATTCGTAATGGCGACAATTTGAAACTTGTCTCACATATAAATTGCCCCCTACACGATGGTAAAGAGTTGTGCTGTCGGGTGTACAGCCCGATTTCATAAGGGATCGGGCTTGTCATTCTACCGTTTTCCGGATGACACAACGCTAAAACCGATTCATAGCTGCCTTGACTGCAGCTCGCAGGTGAGAATATGGCTCATGAGGTAGTTACCTTCGCTCGCGAAGCGAAAAGCAGGATTAGGCATTTGGTTACGTACATGTGGAGTGCGTATGGCGTACGTGTGGCGTACTTGTGTACGTGTGGAGTGTGTGTGGTGTACGTGTGGAGTGTGTGTGGTGTACGTGTGGAGTGTGTGTGGTGTACGTGTGGCGTACGTGTTGAGTGTGTGTGGCATACGTGTGGAGTGTGTGTGGCGTACGTGTGGCATACTTGTGGCGTACTTGTGGAGTGTGTGTGGCATACCTGTGGCGTACGTGTGCACTGTGGAGTGTGTGTGGTGTACTTGTAGGTCCACACGGGTCCACAGGCAGATGACACAGCGTACAGCTCTATCGGCTGGATATTGTCATTTATTGAAACGAAGACGTTCTTTGTCGGGTTCGTGTGAAGCAACCAGAAGGCCCAGAGAGCTCCGGGTGGTCTCGTTAGTTAGGCCTGGATCCTATCTCGTTTGTCATGACGTTGTCAGTGTCTGTCATAATCTGGTGGACTTGTAGAAGAGATCGTGGGAGACCATCGGCCTGTTAGACCACTTGCGCATGCGCAGTGTTGACGCGATGGACGCATTGGAATGTTTAACGGTACGGCGAGGCGATCTCGAGATCGAAATGGCAGTCTATAATATGCTTGAAGAACTTAATGATTTTCAGAATAAATACATTTTAAAATAACTTAAGCTTGTGTTCATTATTTACAAAAAAAAAAAAGGCCTTCAAGTCCCATTGGCTGTCTTTAATTTCTCTCTGGATGGCGCCACGACAGATGAGGAGGACCGCAAGGCATGAGGACACAAAAAACACCTTTATATGTGCAATCCGTGCTTTTCAAAAAAAAAAAGATTTTAAAAACCGCATCGCCGCATCAATTCTGGAACTTTGGTCTGACCAGAGACCAGCAATATATATTTTTTGGCCTAATATTACTACATTTTATTTCGATGGTTGGTGTTTTAAATGATCGACAAAGTGAATTAAAACTTGATGGTGAAATAGGGGTTGGAACCGTTTGATACTGTTGCGGATATGGGATTTGCATCCATCCATACCCGCTTGTAAATATTCCCCTATTTCCTCAATACTTCCCAACTATCCCCAATCCCCCATTCCCTAGTCCCATTTTCTGTAAACAACACTCTGTAGACCCGACCTCCCCCTATTTCCCCCATTAAATGTCGTGCCCAGGTTCACCGCATCTCATGTAAGACAACTATAGGACATCTTGCTAGTTATTCTTAGTCTATGTCAGTTAAGGACTCGTTTCCATTAATTCTGACCCTTCGTTGCACCAGAATGTGATTGTATGGCACCGTTAGGAAGTTTAGGACCTCCCAATACCTCCCTGCAACTCTTCCTCACGGTTCAGAAACAACAACAACAACAACAGCAATGGCGGCGGCGTGCACAGGGAGTGCGCGTCCTCACTCCGGCTTGGTTGGTAGGGGGTGTTGGGAGGGCATGAGGCCTTCCCAACGAGCCGCCATCGAACATGTGCTCGACGGGGTTACCAAATAGGGGCTCCCTGTCAGCTCCTCATCAAGGGCGGAGCCCGGTAACCCCCGCACCCAATGGAAGCGGCGGACCGGCCCCAGGGGGGCGGAGCCAACCAGCCGAGGGCGTGTCACTCCCCGCTGAGCATGCGCAGGAAGAGGGAGGTGACATCAGATGCGCGCTGAGCTTGGAGCAAGCAAGACGTACCCTCCGAGCGCTGTGAGGCCTCCCCGCATCTCTGGACTGGACCGTGCTTTATCCTGTCCCCGAGCCAAGGTGCACCTTGTGCTATCGACTACCTGTCCCTTCCTGCCATCAATCCCTGTGTAAGTCAGCCTTGTTCCGTTTGTCTGTGGTCTGTCTGGGATAAGATAAGACGGTAATTAAGTGCCCATCTCTTCTGTGTCTTTTACCTCACTCTGCCGTGTAATCTACCCCCTTTTCTCCACCACTGTAATTATACCCTCCTCCGGAGGTCTTGAGAACTGTACCCCTTGCGTCGTTTCATCTATCCCAGTCGTTGTGTCCTTTCCATCATTGATTTAGCATAGCGCGATTTGGTCAATGTCTGGGTGGAATCGGGGTCTAGTCGGGGAATAACTGTTCGGTCGTGGTCATACCAACCGCTCGGTCAAAATAACATCTAAACCGCGTCCGTAACAATTGGTGTCGAGGAGTGAGATTCGAGGCCCGAACCAAATTTTTAAAAAACATCTAGAAAAAAATTTGGTCAAAATTATAAAGTCACCGAAATTTGATTTTGTTTTACAAAAAAAACCCGAATTTTGAAAGTCGCGCTATGGGAGATCAAGACGGCTGGGTTCCGGTAGAGGAGAGTGAGGCAGGGTCGATCCAGGACCAAATTGAGGGACATGAGGGGAGCGAAGCAGTGAGGGCGGCAGGTTCGCAAAATGGCGTCCTCGCGCACGTGGTTACGGGCGCGCAAAATGGCGCCTCGCAGATGGCTACGGCGGTTGCGCCCGCTGCACAAGTGGGAGGGATTGACATGCAGGCCCTCATTGCGCAGCTACAGGCAGCTGTACAGATGAGTATGGGGAGCCAAATTGAGCGACTGGGTGAGCGATTGGAGGGCCAAATGGGGGTAATGAGGGACGAAGCGAGGGGTACCGGTGAGGGATTAGACAAGAAATTTGAGGGATTAGACAAGAAATTTGAGGGATTAGACAAGAAATTTGAGGGATTAGACAAGAAATTTGAGGGGTTAGACAATGGGATAGAAGGGGTGAAACATGGGTTAACGGGGGTAGAAAACAGAATGGCCGCTCAAGAGAATCAAATGGAAGGGATGAAAAAGGGGTTAGAGGGGTTAGAAACTAGTATGGAAGGCAAATTGAGGGACATGAGGGACCAAGCGGAAAGGGAAGTTAAACAAATGGGGCAGCAGATAGAGGGGGTCAGAATGGGGGTAGAAACTAAATTGGATGCTCACAGGGAGGAAATGGAGCAGATGAGGGTGGCATCTGGACAGGAGATGCAAGTGATGGGAGAAGAGATCAGAAGAGGTGTGAGTGAGGAGGTCGGAGGAGTGCGCGAGGAGGTGAGGCACTGTAGGGAGCGCATGGAGAAGGAGGTGAGAAAGGGGACTGTAAAATTGCAAGCTGGTATAGAGGAGTTGACGCTGGGAGTAGAACAACTGACAGTGGGACAAAAGGAGTTGGGGGACCAGGTAAAGAAGAACACAGCGGTAATAGAGGGTTTAAAATCGACACAGAAGGAGATGAAAAAGGACGTAGGGGTAATTAAAAAAGAGTGTCAGACGGTACATGAGGACCTGACGAGGAAAATGAACAAGGTGGTAGAGGTGATGGAGGTTAAAGAGTGGGAGGTGCGGGAGCACATAGAAAAAAATAAGGTGGAGTTAGAGGAAGAACTTAAGGGGGCGCACGAGGAGATGAAGGAGGTGAAGCAGAAATTAGACGAAGTGGAAGAAGGGGTGAGCGAAATTAAGAAGCGACGGAGAGAGGATAAGAAAGAGATCAAAGAGGAAGTGAAAGAATTGGTCCAAAGTCTGTGTTCGGATCGTGATGATGTGCTCATTAACCGGATGAGGGATTCGCAGGTGATGGAGGAGAAGCGAAGAGAAAGAGGACCCGGTATAAGTGGTGACCAATATGGTCATGTGTATGATGCGCCAGGTGATTTAATAAGCTTGGGGGTCGAGATGGACCCGGATGTTCGTGATAGGCCAAGAGTGAGGTGTATGGCTGGTCCGGAGGGTATGGAACGAGGGTGCGAGCGAGAGGGTCCGGTGGTGGGAGAGGTGCGAGGTGTGAGGGAGCAAGGTTGTAGTGGTATGGAATGGGTAGCGGGTTGCGGAAGTGTGACCCATGCATCGACACCAACAGGGGTAGTTTTTAGAGGGACAGGGGAGGCACGGGAGCCCCTTGGGGGTAATGTACTGTGGGGGCCCGGCCGGTTCGGCCCCGCGCTGACCCCGCAAGGGGCGACGCACGGGGTCCGGCAGGCGGGCAACGACTCGCATACGAGGTGGTCCCACAAGGTCCCACTCGCGCCGTATGATGGCAAGAGTGATCTACGCGCGTACCTGGCGCAGTTTGACTGTGTGTGTAAGGGCAACGGTTGGGGTGAGGACGAAGGTGGAGTACACCTGGTGGCCGCATTGCGCGGCGCGGCGGCGGAGGTGCTGACGGCATTACCACCGGGTGCTCTCACCCTGCCAGCCCTCCGCGACGCCCTAATTAATCGATTCGGCATTGAACAGCAGAGCGAGCTTGTTAAAGCTCAGCTCGCGCTGCGAAAATGCAAGCCCCAGGAAGCCATCGGGGAACTTGCCCACGACATTCGCCGCGCAGTGGGGATCGCACATGCTAACATGGCAACGGATTCCCGGGAAAGCCTGGCGCTGGACCATTTTATCCAGGCCCTCCCAGATATTGAGCCCCGGCAACAGCTCGCCATGTGGCGCCCGCAGACTCTGGGCCAGGCGGCTGACGCTGCAGCCCGTTGGGAAGCAGCGAGGCCCCTGGCCCGGGGGAGCGAGCGCCACGCAATGGCGGTCCGCCAGGTGGGACCCCCGATGGAGGGCGGACCCCTTAGGGGGCCCGCCCCCGACGTGAGTCCTGACTTGGCGGGCATGGTCCGGAGGCTGGTGGACCAGCGCCTGGCGGGACCTGGACCATGGCAGGCGGCCCCGGAGGTGGCCCGCGGTGGACCACGAGCGGGTAATCCAATTCGGACCTTCAGGGGGGGAAATTTGGAATTCCAGAGACAAGCACCTTATCAGGTGAGGTGCTATACTTGCAACCGTCTGGGTCACCTGGCGCGGCACTGTCGAGCCACGCGCCGGGATGATCCCCGGCGGTTGAGGTCCTCAACTCCGCCCAGGGGGGAGCGGGTTAGCCGACCCCAGACACCCCCCCGCCAGACCCCGGGAAACTAGAAAGCCTTACACCGGCGAGCAGGCGCCCCCGTGGATTGCCTCGGCTTTAGATGCCGAGGCGGGACCCAGTACCTCTGAATAAGGGGGGCTTATTAGTGCCAGAGGACTGGGGGATTGATGAGCAATGGGCCCGGTGGGTAAGGGTGGCATCCCTGCCACCCTTCCCATGAAGGGGGCAGATGCGCTATAGATTATGGGGTGTATGGCAGTGAAAACTAGCCCGGGTGGGTTAGGATATTGTGTGTAGGGATCTAGCGAAGATGACATTCGGTAATGTTAAGGTTAGTTAGTGACAAGGATACCTGTAGAGGGGACGCAGGTAGATTAGAGTGGATGATAATGACGAGGGAGCGCAATAGTTTAAAGGGACGACTGGGAAGCGCAAGTTTCAGAGGGGAGTAGTTAGATGAGATGATGCTGTGTGAGAACTGGACAGGTGTGTGGAGCAGTGTATGAGTAGTGAGTGTTGTGGATCAGCGCGAATGCGCTTGGGGGAGAGAAGGGTGCAGGCGGCACCAAGTATGAGAGCACAGGTGTGCAAGTGCAGGTGTGTGGAATATATGGAGCAGAGAATGAGTGGTGTGGAGAGAGTTGGAGTAAGTGGTACGGAGTGGTGTGCATGGTGCGAAGGTGTGGATGGGGGAAGAGTGGACCCCTTTTCACGAGTACCCGGGGAGGGTAGTTTAAAGAATAGTTAGAAGGTATAGGTAAATTGTGGTTGGATATTGGCATTTGTGGTGCGGTTGCAGAATGGTATTGTGGATGGGTGCATTGGTGTGGTGAAATTGGCTGGTCGTGTGGCCTGTTAGTATGAGTGTGAATGTTTGGGCAGTCCGCCACTGTTAGATGTCGGCCAGGTGAGGCCGCAGGTGGGCTCTGGGAGCCGTTAGTGTCAGTGGGTGCCTGAGGATCCCGGGTGTGGATCGGGCAGCCCGTGCCAGAGAGGGCACTGAGGGGGTGAGAGTGCGAGAGGGCCTTCCCCAGTTAGTTAGGTTAGGGTGAGGAGCAGGTGAGCTCGGTAGGCAACAACAGTGGTGGAGGTGTGCAGGTGGGCGGACCAGCTGGGAGCGTCACACGACCCAGCCACCGAAATTGTGCGGGGGCACCGAGTGTTGAATCGGGGGAGTGAGACCCCAAATTGAGAAGCACCACAGTTTTTTTTTTTTTTTTTTTTTTTTTTTTTGTATACATGGATGTTTCCATGGATACCAAAGGAGGAGAGTTTGGTGAGCAGAGCGGGGTGCCAGACCGTGTCGAAGGCACGTGATATGTCGAGGGAGACAGCTCTAATTTCCTGTTTGGCATTGAGGACCTCCATCCATTGTTGAGACAGCAGAAGCAGCATGTCCAGAGTAGAGTGACCTGGTCTGAAACCAAATTGATGATCAGAGATCAAGCCATTGGTCAATGGGAATTGGTTTGGTCAATGGGAATTGGTTTTTAGAACCCATAGTGTAAGTTGGCCAATGGATTGGCAGGGAAAGACCCCGGGTAATGTAAAGTTGTTAAAGTCATTTAGGAAATAGTTAGGATTGATGAACCTGTCGCACCATACGCAGCCACTTACGTGAGGTGGTGATGATGACTCCACACCTGTGTTCCTTTGTTCTGTGTTACAGGAAATGAGAATTGCTGTTTGGATTTGTGAGACGCATCACGACGTCGATAAGACATTGCGGTGATTCCATCTCTCCCTCCTTAGGAGGGACTGATGATGAATTGGTGATGGCAGATTTTGATGTTGAGTTGGAGATGGCAGATTTTGATGAGAGTTGGAAATGGCAAATCTGATTGGTTAGGAGGGAGAGAAGACGAATTTGGTTTATGGGAGGAACGGGGAAGACAGTAGGGACGTTGGTGATGTGTAAAGTAGATGTTTATGGGTAGTGTTGTGTTTTGTGGATACAGTAAGGGGTAAGGGAGGGGCAATGTAGGTTACCTGGTGGGGGGGGGGGGCGTACGGTAGGAACGTACCTGTCTCACCTGGTTCCCATGTGCCCCCAGTGTGCATTACCTTGAATTGCGTGCACTTTTGCGCCCTTACCACCTTACTCACTTGTCTTCTTTTGTCTCCCACCTCCGAGGATCTGGCTTTGGGGCAGAGAGAGAGGAGAGAGAGGTGCTGGCTCCGCAGTTGTGAGCCTGTACTTCCGCTGCTTGCTGCCTGGATCGATACACCATATGGACCGCAATTTTTGTGGCCGCCCACAATGGACCGCAGTTCTTTTGCGGTCAAGCACCACCCGTGGATGGACCTCTGGGTCAACGTGGCACCTATGCCATACAGGTGAACCACTTTTAGTTGGCCCCCTGACGGCCGCAATTAAGAAATGGACGCGGTTGGCGCCTTTCTTTATTTCTAAAGAAGCCAGAAGGCCAAGTGCACTCCAAGAAGGCAAGACCAGCGGCAGAACATCGGCCGGCTGCGACACCACCGGTGACCATGGACACTTGATTGTGCATGGTTATTGAACACTTTATTGGTGTACCGGATGGTGCTGACTGTGCGTATGGGGTGGTGCTTTTGGTGCTTGGACGGGGTGCTCTGCACATTATTAAAGGCCGTAGGGCCACAGGGCACTCGTGGGTTGGTGTATCGATGCTGGCATGCGTGCTCTCCCTATGCATAACATCTGCATGTGTTCCTCAAAGAACAGGTCCTGGATCGTAGTGTAAATATCAGTGTTGTATAAATAATGCTCCCTACCGGCTGTATGTTTCGTTTGAGGATGCTTTCCGCGATTCGGTTATCCTGTGGGTGTGTTTCTGTAGGAGAAGGGTGCAACGTCGCAGGGGGACATATTTAGTATTTACTCATTTGTGAACATCTGTAAAACTGTCGCACTCAGGGTTGAGTTAATAGTAGAGGGAACTACATCTGAGTGCCACACTAAAGTAGGTAAAAATTTATCGGGTCGGGACGCCCCGAGGTAGAGAAGGGTGCAATGTTGCGGATATGGGATTTGCATCCATCCATATCCGCTTGTAAATATTCCCCTATTTCCTCAATACTTCCCAACTATCCCCAATCCCCCATTCCCTCGTCCCATTTTCTGTAAACAACACTCTGTAGACCCGACCTCCCCCTATTTCCCCCATTAAATGTCATGCCCAGGTTCACCGCATCTCATGTAAGACAACTATAGGACATCTTGCTAGTTATTCTTAGTCTATGTCAGTTAAGGACTCATTTCCATTAATTCTGACCCTTCGTTGCACCAGAATGTGATTGTATGGCACCGTTAGGAAGTTTAGGACCTCCCAATACCTCCCCGCAGCTCTTCCTCACGGTTCAGCAACAACAACAACAACAACAACAGCAACGGCGGCGGCGTGCACAGGGAGTGCGCGTCCTCACTCCGGCTTGGTTGGTAGGGGGTGTTGGGAGGGCATGAGGCCTTCCCAACGAGCCGCCATCGAACATGTGCTCGACGGGGTTACCAAATAGGGGCTCCCTGTCAGCTCCTCGTCAAGGGCGGAGCCCGGTAACCCCCGCACCCAATGGAAGCGGCGGACCGGCCCCAGGGGGGCGGAGCCAACCAGCCGAGGGCGTGTCACTCCCCGCTGAGCATGCGCAGGAAGAGGGAGGTGACGTCAGATGCGCGCTGAGCTTGGAGCAAGCAAGACGTACCCTCCGAGCGCTGTGAGGCCTCCCCGCATCTCTGGACTGGACCGTGCTTTATCCTGTCCCCAAGCCAAGGTGCACCTTGTGCTATCGACTACCTGTCCCTTCCTGCCATCAATCCCTGTGTAAGTCAGCCTTGTTCCGTTTGTCTGTGGTCTGTCTGGGATAAGATAAGACGGTAATTAAGTGCCCATCTCTTCTGTGTCTTTTACCTCACTCTGCCGTGTAATCTACCCCCTTTTCTCCACCACTGTAATTATACCCTCCTCCGGAGGTCTTGAGAACTGTACCCCTTGCGTCGTTTCATCTATCCCAGTCGTTGTGTCCTTTCCATCATTGATTTAGCATAGCGCGATTTGGTCAATGTCTGGGTGGAATCGGGGTCTAGTCGGGGAATAACTGTTCGGTCGCGGTCATACCAACCGCTCGGTCAAAATAACATCTAAACCGCGTCCGTAACAATACATTTGAATATTTACGGGAATTATATTTTGAATAGATTCTATATTAATCCCAAGCCACATGCTAGAATTATCGACCAACGACTTTACATCAACGATAAATTCAAAAGGTGTTTCCGTTTTAAAAACGAGCTCTGCTTTACTTTTGATACATTTGAAAAACTGTTGTGATGTGTAATCCAAGTCCAATGTAAAACATATCCATATGGTTGTAATAATATTCCTCGAAACAATCGAGGGGTAATATAACTTTGATCAGTATGTTTTGCGTCAAATACATTTCAAGATGTAAACCATCGGCAGTTATCGTGAAACAAACGGTATTCATGTTATTATATAACAATTCAAACAGGGCTTTAAAATTGTTTGAATGTTTTGGTCGAGCGTAAAAAAGCATTACTTATTTTAATAATGCAATGTTTCTTTATACTAAAGATCAATTTTTAAAATAATTTATTCACCAAGTTTTGTCTTTTATAATTCCTGTGAATAAAATGACCCCAAGATTTCTTCTCCATGTAAATCATATAACTTAAATACTGGATGTTTTTTTTATATAACTTAAATATACATATAACTTCAATACTGGATACTAGTAAGTAATTTTTCTGTTGGTTTGCCTTTAATATTAAATGATCGTGGTAACCACTTAACCATTATTTTCTTGGTGCTTCTTTAGTCAGGGCATATGGTAAATCTTTATGTTTATCGTGGAGCTCTGGTGGATATTCCAAATCAACCTCTAAATAATACCCAACTTCCGAATCATCCAATTCTTTTTGTGTGGAGTCAATAACGTCGTGTACAACGCCTTCCCAATATTCCTCCTCAACCCATTCAAGTCACCCATAAGGTAAAGCCTGTGACATTGCCCATCCATACAAATTATTAGCATCATAATACATGAGGTATCTCTTCTTTTCCGGTTTATCATAATACATCAGGTGCCCCCTCTTTTTCGTTTTATGATAATTTGGAGAAAACATATTGTTGGCTTCAGCATATCTCCTGGAACATACTTGTGACCAGGGCCGGCGCCAGACTATTTTGTGCCCTAGGCAAGGCCAGATACTTGCATCCCCCCCCCCCCCCCCCAAAAAAAAATTGCCAACTTCGATTATTAAAAACAGATGTCTTGCAGAAAAAATAAAAAGCAGAAAACTTGAAACTGCTAAATTTATTTTAACTTGCAAGAATAAGTACCGTAAGATGCCAACAGCACCAATATTAAAGGCGCAATATCCATAATATGGCAGTGGCCCTGTTACCCCACGCTTTGGGCAAATGGGTTCACTTAAAAAAAAATGGCACTACATGTGGTTTGCAATGCAAAATAAAGAAAGTGGTCCCTTTATGAGTGTGTGAATGGAAATTACAGATAAACAAAACAGTTTTTTGGTTTGAGCAATAAGTTTTAGATATGCAAAATCAAAATTTTTAATAATCAATCTTTAATTATCTTTCGCAAATACAAAAGAAAATATTTTGGCACACAAATCATTTTGAACTAAAGGGCACTCGGTATACTGTGTCCGGTCTTAAAACAATAATTTGTATAAAACTGTGACCCTTTAAGGTTCAGTAATGCGCCCCCTGATGTCTGCGCCCTAGGCGGCTGCCCTAGTTGGCCTAATGGTAGCGCCGGCCCTGCTTGTGACTCCCCCTCTTTTACCCTCTTCTATCATCAAAATCATATCCTTATCATAGATTAAATCCAGTTTCTGTTTCGTTATTTTTAACATCGCATCCCAAGCTAACCCTGGGGTGGTAAAATAATGAACGGGATCTAATCCGTAAGACTTTTTTTTATCATAACATATGTTTCTAAACGTTTCAAATACATCAGCCAATAACAATACGTCGGTTTTAAGGTACAAATCATGATACTCTCCAAGGTTCTTTATATTAAATGTTTTCCAAATATTTTGAGCGTGTGCATAATCGTTATTAGAGATATGAGTGTTATTTAACTTATTATAAAACTTTTCTTTGGTGGGAGACGTGTTTTCTTCAAATCGCTTAAATGAATCCATATAATCATAAGGATATATGCCTTTTTGGATAATAGTTTAAGTTCTTTTTCATCTTTTACATATCTTGATAG
This sequence comes from Myxine glutinosa, assembly GCF_964187855.1. Taxonomy (NCBI): domain Eukaryota; kingdom Metazoa; phylum Chordata; class Myxini; order Myxiniformes; family Myxinidae; genus Myxine; species Myxine glutinosa. The sequence goes on from NC_136261.1 coordinate 92,467,587, forward strand.
ACAGAGAAAATCCTTAAATTTTGATGCTAGGGTGCTTATTGGTCTTGCTAAAAATTTAAACGAGTCAAGAAACCTGATACGAGTACTAACAATTATATCTTTACCTTTTTTATAACCATATCCTATTTTTTACAGGAATTGTTTTTGTGAAAGAGATGTAGTCCTGATCCGTGGTAGGTATTGCTGAAATATATCTTTTGTCTTTGCTAGTTCTTTAACAAATAAATGGGCATCTTAGCCACAAAGGTTGTGAAGAAAGACTGGGATTAAGTTCGGTGTTGAACACGCAAGATTACAATCATGATGTGCTGGGCCTCTATATTTCCGGTGACATGACAATGATCTCTGACTTTATCCATCTCACTAACTAGCACCCCATCAATCGTCGTATCACCAACTATTATACCACCAGTCCACCACTAATTCCTTTCTCCTCCATCTGCCCCTTAATCATTCCCCCCTCATCCATCACCTTTTCACAAATATGACAGACTAGCAGAAGTACCCGGCATTGCCGGGGCGGGGGAGGGGAGGGGGGGAGGGGAGGGGAACGGGGGGGGAGGGGAGAAGAGGGGGGGAGGGGAGAAGAGGGGGGGGAGGGGAACGGGGGGGAGGGTTAGAAGAGGGGGGGGAGAAGAGGGGAAGGGGAGAGGGGAGAAGAGGGGGGGATGGGGAGGGTGAGGGATGGGAGGGGTGGGGGAGGGGGGAGGGGAGAGGGGAGGGGAAGGGGGGAGGGGGAGAGGGGAGGGGGAGGGGAAGGGGGGAGGGAGAGGGGTAAGGGGGAGGGGAGGGGAACGGGGGGAGGGGAGAAGAGGGGGAGGGGAGAAGAGGGGGAGGGGGAGGGGGAGAGGGGAGAAGAGGGGGAGGGGGAGAGGGGAGAAGTAGGGGGAGGGGGAGAGGGGAGAAGAGGGGGAGAGGGAGAAGAGGGGGGATGGGGAGGGTAAGGGGTGGGAGGGGGAGGGGAGAGGGGTAGAGGGGTAGGGGGGGGGGAGGGGGAGGGGAAGGGGTAGGAGGGGAGGGGGAGAAGGGGTAGGAGGGAGGGGGGATGGGGAGGGGTGAGGGATGGGAGTGGGAGAGGGGAGGGGTAGGAGGGGTAGGAGGGTAGGGGGAGGGGGAGGGGTAGGGGGGAGGGGAGGGGGGAGGTTACATTACACCGATTTACATTGAAAAACTGCTGAAATATGTACGCAACTTCAACTTAGCACAGTTTAGTAAAATACTCGAGATAAATCCATGCGGTAAAAGATTGCTGAGAGTTGCTAAGACCTACGACTTAGAAATTCCACCTGGACACACTTCAGGGGGCACTTTCAAAGGGGAGATGTGCTTATTCTTTCTAAAAAATATTTTAGGTGTGGTATAGACACGATATTTGCATGCATCGGTTTCAAAAATCGAGCAAATATGGTAAATATTACTCACGTGAAACCAGGATCCGTCTCGGTGGTAGCCATGAGTGTGTAGATGTCACATGATCAGTCATGAAGAGTGGTAAAGTCCAAAATATGACATACCATGGCATAAAAACGATTTGCCCGCAAAGCATTGCACCGCAACGGCGGTCACAGAGTGCCATGCACAGCGTGACGTAAGTAGTGCGCGCAGCACCCCTGGCGGAATTACCGGTCCCTATCAAAGACAATTAATTCATATCGCACAAAATCGACAAAAATCGACAAAAATCGACACAAAACACGATCGCTTTTCGCTCTGAATTATGTACAAACGTGTGACGGAAATCACCATCGCCCAGCATCGAATGCCAACCAAGATGGCGCCCGGTAACTGCATCTCCACCTCTGTGGAGTGAATGGCAATGGTCACATCACGTGATCGCTCTGAGCGAATCAGTCTAGCGGCGGGGATGGAACATCACGTGATCGCTCTGAGCGAATCAGCGAGCTGTTCTGACCGGCTGAGATTAGCGGGTACTTCGCTGAAATGCGCTGAGGTAAATATGAATAAAAAATATGGATCGTCAAATATTTTGAGGTCGGCCATGTTCGTCCCAGGCTCAATGGCCATGTCTATGCCAAATATCAAGCACGTGAGCCTCTCCGTTTCGGAGTCTATCGGTAACATTACACACACACACACACACACACACACACACACACACACACACACACACAAACTGTGTTATATATATATATATAGATAGTTGCTCGCTTATATTCTGTTTCTTCTTCATTTGTTAAAGGGATTATCGGGGTGTTTATTCTTATTATCCTCATTAATCGATTACTGTCCTCCTCTATGCACTTTATAAACTTAGCCTCAGCACCTTCTCCTCTATAAGGTACTATTTTATCTAGCCTACCATCAATTGATACGATATAATAACTGAAACCACACATAGTATGCTTTTGATATTTCTTCGTGGCTGATTTGTTTGAATCTGAAGTGAGATCATCTACTGGTTCGAGGATACACTCGGTGTCAGCATATATCACAAAGGGGTGCTTTATAACTTCGGCGAAATTTTTGAATTCTATCCGTGTACCTTCTTTCGGCGGCTTAACCACACGCATGATGCTTGCTGCAGAATTCGGTGTGTTTTTCCATTCTTTATGAAGTATAAAAGCATTTGAGGCATCTACACCTGCAGATGTATTTTTTACTGCGACTCTTTCTTACTTGTGTAGAAACTCATCTTTCAAAAATTTTGATGTATGCATAATGTGATTTTTCTCCTGAATGAAATAATAGAAGGTCAATAAATGGTTCACCCTATTTATAGTTCTAAGAAATGTGAAGTACCTCAATGTTGTTGTTGGGTGTTAAACCAAATACATTATGTAGTGAAATTATACCAAGGTGAACCCAGGGGTGCCGTCGGAAGGGGCCGTCTATAAGACCCAGGACAACCGGGGCGTGCGGACACTTCAGCGGAACTCACTGTGACATTATCCAGTAGTTTGAATGGTATGTACGCCCCCAAATGCTGCGCTGACGATGCTGCGCTAACCATTGTTATATTGCAACTTCCATTGCTGCTCTTGAAATGCTCTGATTTAATACCTGTTCCATTGTATGTATTTTTACAGGATATATTGCCGATCTAAATGATATTAAACCTACCCAGAAGTCAAGTCGTGTCTGAGCTTGATTTTCATGACATTTAATATCATTTATTTCGCCGAATGGCTGACCACAAGATGATCGTGGTGCCGATTCTCGGAGCCGACCCTCAAGCTGAAGGATCTGCATCGGAGTTTGCTCATTGGCTCAACACGCTGCAGAATTACTTTGCGGCTCACGAGACCGAGCCAACCGCTGCGATAAAGCTGTCCGTGTTACAGTCCAAGGTCCATCACACTGTTTTCAAGACCATTTCTCGATTTGGGACGTATGCTACGGCCCTAGCCGAGCTGAAGCGCCTCTACGTAAAGACACGGAGCGCTGTGCACGGCCGGCATCAACTCTCTCAGCGAAGACAACAACCGTCTGAATCGATCGATCGCTTCGCGCAGGAGCTGCGCTACTTATTGGCAGATTGCGTGCAGGACGTCCGGACCCACGAGCAAGTGCAAGACGATTTGTTCCGAGATTCATTTATTTCCGGGATTAGTTCTGGAGTCTTGCGGCTCCGTCTCTTGGAGGTCGCGGAGCTGACATTTACAGAAGCACTATGGCTGGCACGCGTATACACAGATGCCCGAGAACAATTGACCGCATATGATCACCCACGAGTCGTGGCGGGGGCCTCGCAACTCGCGTGACCTGAGAGGGCTACCGCCGAGGATACGGAGGAGGACCCGACCCCCATGACGGCCGAGTCTCTGGGTGCTCTGGAAGCGGACTCCGCGACCGGCCTCACTGCTGCCGCCGCTGCCAGGCCACGGCCTGCCCGGTATGCAAAGTGTTATTTTTGTGGAAATCGGCAGCATCCTCGCTCTGAATGCCCGGCCCGAGAGGCGACATGTCACCTCTGCTCCACCAAAGGCCATTTTGCAAAAGTCTGCAGAAAGGCCGCTCGGGGCACGCATTCCCGAGCGACCTTGAATGGGCTCATCGCGGAGCCAACGGAACGTGCGCCGGACGGGGCGCCATGCACAGCTTTGAAGAGCCGCTCTCCTCCTCGCGGGCCTCTGGCTTCTCGCCCGACCTTGGTGAGATACGTCGGGCCGCCGAAACAAATGGCGCGAACGCGACCGGTCACAGAGCGTCCAACCTTGACTGGCTTTCGAACGCCTACTTCAAACAAGCGACATGCACCTACTTTGGAAATGCCTCGCGAAGTGCGGCAAACGCAGCACGTGACACAAGCCCCATCTGATGACAGCTTTTGCGAATTACATGCACCCACTCTGGCATGTCAATCTGCAGATGGCAGGAATCTTTCTCACGTGGCTCGAGCGCCATCTGATGGCAGCTTTTGCGAATTACATGCACCCACTTTGGCATGTCAATCTGCAGATGGCAGAAATCCTTCTCTCGTGGCTCGAGCGCCATCTGGCGGCTGCTCTCACGACCACCCCTCACCCACTCTGGCAAATGAAACTACCGATGAGCCAACTGGCTTCAATGCTCCTGCTGAGGCCCGAAGGATTGCAGCCGGCGTGGGATCCACCCGCGAGGCGCAATCTTCTCGCCCGGCCGGAACTATACCTGCCGGGTCTGCCGGCCTAGCGCAGGCCTTCATTCCGCTCATGGTCGCGGGCGTTTTTACGCAAGCTTTGATTGATACGGGATCCACGGATAGTTTTATTGATCAGCGACTCGTGCATCAACATGGGTGGCCGGTTCTCGGGACAACCCGCCGGATCTTCATGGCATCTCAGGGACTTCGGTTGAGCACTAAAGGGGCGTGTCGATTGAAACTTGTGATAAATGGACGCACGTTCCCGGACGTGTATCTCATGGTATTACCGGCCTTATGCGCTGACGTTCTGTTAGGACTTGATTTCCTTAAGCGGCATGGACGTTTGGAAATAGACTTCGGAGGGCCGGACACGCTCGCTGTGTGCGCCCTCGCTCAAATGGACATGGAGCCACTCTCACTGTTCCCCAACCTGACCACTGATTGTACCCCTGTAGCCATCAAATCGCGGCGCTACTCTCGCGCGGACGCGCAATTCATTGCAGAAGAAACGGCCCTGCTCTTGAAGGACGGTATCATAGAACACAGTAGGTCACCGTGGCGGGCCCAAGTCTTAGTGGTGCGGAGTGAGGCCCACCGCAGGCGAATGGTAATCGACTATTCGCAGACGATTAATCGTTTTACACAGCTGGATGCCTACCCCTTACCGGGGATGGACGCCCTGGTACGCCAGGTGGCCCTGTATTCCGTTTATAGCACTCTCGATCTGCGTAGTGCGTATCATCAAGTCCCCATCTCTAGGGCTGATCGCGTCTTTACAGCCTTTGAATCGGGTCAGCGGTTGTACCAGTTCACGAGACTTCCCTTTGGGGTGACGAATGGCGTCGCTTGTTTTCAGAGAGCTATGGATGACCTCGTTGCGAAGGAGAATTTGACCGATGTCTTTGTCTATCTGGACAATCTTACGGTTTGTGGGTATGACCAGGCGCATCACGAAGCTAATCTAAAACGCTTCCTCGAGGTCGCGCGGAAATATCGCTTAACCATGAATGCGGCGAAGTGTCAATACTCTCTACGCACGGTAGACCTTTTGGGGTACACCGTGACCCATGGCTCCGTCTCTCCGGATAAGGAGCGTCTGCGCCCTTTGCTCGATATGGCTCCGCCTAGCGATCGGGCTTCGCTGAAACACGCTCTAGGGCTGTTCGCCCACTACTCAAAGTGGGGACAAAATTTCTCCACTAAGCTCCGCCCCCTCGTGGCCTGCGACACTTTCCCCATGGGCCCGGCCGCCCTGGCGGCCTTCGATGGCCTTAAAGTCGACATTGCTGGCGCTGCTGTCGCGACGATTGACGAGAGTGCCTCTTTCGTTTTAGAGAGTGATGCCTCGGATCATGCGATAGCGGCGACTCTCTCCCAAGGAGGCCGCCCTGTGGCTTTCTTCTCGCGGACTCTCACCTCCGCCGAGCGGAGGCATTCGTCTGTCGAAAAGGAAGCGTACGCGATCGTCGAATCAATTCGGCGATGGCGCCCGTATCTGCTTGGGCGGAGTTTCCAAATCATCACGGACCAACAGAGTGTTGCGTTTATGTACGACACCTTACATGCTCAGCGCATTAAGAATGAGAAAATCACCCGTTGGCGTATCGAACTCGCCGACTTCTGCTACACCATCAAATACCGCCCGGGGAAGGATAACCTGGTCGCTGACGCCTTATCGAGGCCGGCCACTTGCGCGGGGGTCGTCACTTTGGAGGGGCTGCGCACTTTGCACAGTACTATGTGTCATCCCAGGGTAACGCGCTTCGCGCATTTTGTGCGCGCGGGCAATCTGCCGTACTCGATGGAGGACATCCGCCGCATCTGCCGTGATTGCGCGATCTGTGCGGAACTCAAACCGCGTTTTTATAGCCCTCCTCTGGGGACACTCGTTAGGGCTACTAGACCGTGGGAGCGCTTGGCGATGGACTTCAAAGGGCCGCTGCCGATGTCGAGCAACTCTCGCTATCTGCTCACTATCGTCGATGAGTATTCCCGATTCCCCTTTGCTTACACGTGCGGGGATATGTCGGCTGCCACGGTTATTCGGTGCCTGCAGAATTTGTTTTCTATGTTCGGGTATCCGGCCTACGTGCATACCGATCGGGGTGCGGTGTTCCTGTCCCAGGAAGTGAGGGGCTACTTGCTCCAGCATAATGTCGCTTCGAGCTACACCACCCCGTACCGGCCCCAGGCAAATGGACAGATCGAATGCTTTAATGGGATTATATGGCGGGCCGTCTTGCTAAGCCTTCGGACCCTCGGCCGAGGCCTCGATAAATGGGCGTGGTCGCTGCCTGCCGCTCTAAACTCGATCCGGGCTCTCCTATGTACTGCCACCAACCAGACTCCTCACGAACGACTGTTCCACCACCCTAGAAGCTCCGGCAGTATCCAGTCTTTACCCAGCTGGCTCGCTGAACCGGGGCCCGCCTATCTCAAACGAGCGGTTCGCACTAGCAAGTACGACCCCCTTGTTGATAAGGTGCAGGTCCTCCAGGCAAATCCCGAGCATGCCCGCGTGTTAACGGCGGATGGCCGCGAGTCTACTGTCTCCGTACGCCATCTCGCCCCATGTGGGGACGACGACAAGGATATCGACGAACCCATCTACGAGTCTATGGACTCTATCGAAGCTTCCCCTATGGAACTACCACTGTTACTCCCGTCGTCCCCCGCCCCCGTGCCCGAAGGTGCAGGGGCGCCCCCTCCGACTCCAACCTCCGGCGGCTATTCCGACGCAGGGGACTCCGGGCTAGGGGACGCCGTGCCCGGTAGATTCCGAACACGAACTGGCAGGGAGGTTCGCCGCCCCGACCGCTACGGGTGGACCGACTGATTTGGATTGACGTGACCCTTTGGTTTATTGCTGATGCTTGCTTGCAAACTGCCGAGCGGTAGTATAGTTTTAACGGCGGGGAGAATGTAGTGAAATTATACCAAGGTGAACCCAGGGGTGCTGTCGGAAGGGGCCGTCTATAAGACCCGGGACAACCGGGGCGTGCGGACACTTCAGCGGAACTCACTGTGACATTATCCAGTAGTTTGAATGGTATGTACGCCCCCAAATGCTGCGCTGACGATGCTGCGCTAACCATTGTTATATTGCAACTTCCATTGCTGCTCTTGAAATGCTCTGATTTAATACCTGTTCCATGTATGTATTTTTACAGGATATATTGCAGATCTAAATGATATTAAACCTACCCAGAGGTCAAGTCGTGTCTGAGCTTGATTTTCACGACACATTAATAACTAAGTCATTCAACTTTTCTAATTTTTGAATACCTTTCAATGTTAATGGATATTCTATACCATCATCATTTATCTCATTCTCAAACGGCTCATAATTTGATACCCTGTCGGCATTATCTTTAACGGGATGTTTACTCGCAATAATAGCCCATTTACCACACTTAAGATCATTATTTCTAACATTAACAAGCATTCTGAGTATTGCGCTGCAATACATGTCCCCTACTGGCAGTGTGAATTATATAATTACCAACTCATGGTCTGAGGTAACTCGGCTAAAATTTTCCGATTTGCACCAAATAAAGTTCATGAATGGTTGCACAGACCCCTACTTCTAACTAAAAGTGGAAACAGAATATAAATTGGAGTTAAAATAAGAAATATTAACAGCTTTGACTTATCGCACTCCAAATTATAGTCCGGAAAACTGTTGGGGAAATTACCAAAGTTCAAAGTGCCATAACTTTGTCAAAAATGATCGAAACTTCGTGAAGTTCGAATTTGATCAGTAACTTATCATGAGGAAACCATGTGCCAAGTTTGAAATCATTCGCATCAAGCGTTTAGAAAAAAAGTCCGGAAAGCTGTTCTTTGCGTGACGGACGGACTGACTGACAGACGGACTGACGGACTGACGGACGGACGGACTGACTGACGGACGGACGGACAGACGGAGGGACAGCATGCAAACCCAAAGGCCCCTCCAGTGTACACCGGTAGGGGACTAATAACCGCTTTTTTATTTTGTATATTCTTCGGTAAAGGAATGTAAGAATAACCCCAAAGAGGGTTTGCTTTTACAACACGTAAATCAATGTAACGTATTCTAGTAATGGTAAATCCACTATCAACAAGTATCCTATCTACGTCTTGTTCTTGATTTATAAGGTCATTATAAATGCTCGATGATAAGAAATTCTGGAGTGATCAGGTAAAGTAAGGACGCGTAAACATATAAAATGAATCTCTTTTTGACATTGGTTTTTCATTACTCAGTTCTTCGTTACCTAATTTTTAAAATTCCATCCATACTCCCATTTGAACCTTAATAGGACTTCTCATCTCGGTCAGAGCATTCTTTACATATACTTCAACGCCGGGTTTGATCATTTCAAGCGCCTCAGCTACTGATTGTGGTTGCGGAGGTTTAAACTCAAAAACCTTTGTTCTGGTATAGGGTGGAAATACACCAGTAATATCTCTAGTAGTGTATCCCACCCAACAGTTTTTTATGTGCTTTGGATTTAAGATGTCTAGGAAAACTATTCTTCAAGTATATCTTTTTGCAAACCAGACACAATATTTTCTCTGGTTTAAGAGGAGCTAACATCTTGGTACTGTGCGAATGCATTAAGTAATTGTATGCGTGTTTGCGTGATTTAAGATGAGAGTGAAAGTTCTTCTTCAAGATTGGTTTACCACCACAAACGTGACACAATATTTCCTCTCGTTCAAGAGGGGCCATCATCTTTAATACCTTGCGAGTGTGTAGAGGTGTTTGAAGATGGGTTTTAGAATATTTATATTTTCGTTCACAGGCGAAACAATAACTCATTTTATATAGATATAATTTATTAAACTAAAATTCAATTTTTTATTTGTGAAAAGTCGTTTTTTTAATTTAAAAGTAATAATTTGTAATAGTAAGGAGTGAGAGTTCCTATATGGCGGGGCTACCGACTGCGTGGATCTCGGATTGCGATGAGGTTCATTGTTTGTCCACACCATGGGAGCTCTCATTCACCGTCACAAATGTTTGTAAACGTTCGCAAGCTTACAATAATTCAATGTTCGCAAAATAATTTTTTAACCAGTTGGTTAAAAAATGTGGTTGTTGTAATTATTTTAGAAATTTTGGAAAATTCAGAAAATCGTGAAAATTTGGAAAAATGACAAATCGGAAAATTTGAAAATCACTTTTTTTTTTATTTTTTCGAAAATTGTAAAATCATGGAAATCGTAAAATCGCAAAATATGAAAAATTGGAAATTTGCGGAAATAATTAATTAACTCACTTCCTGTTTGTGGTCGGGTCACTTCCGGTTTGAGGTGAATTAGTTTTGGTTTTGGGGCACTTCCTCATTTTGATACAGATGTAGAATTTACAGTGTGTGTGTGTGTGTGTGTGTGTGTGTGTGTGTGTGTGTGTGTGTGTGTGTGTGTGTGTGCGCATGTGTGCGTGCGTGCGTGCATGCGTGTGTGTGTGTGTGTTGGTGTTGTGACCAGGAAGTTGATTCAGAGAGAGTAGCTATTTTGGAGGAGGGCTCATGGCAGAGTGCCTTTTCGTGTGTTGTAGAGTTTCCAACTGCAATCTCTCCACCTGAAGGTTGTGTCTGATCAAACCCTGCGGCCGCCTCTCTACCTGAAGGTTGACTTTGATCGAACTCTTGCTGCCATACCTCTGCATTGGGGCCTACTATTGGGGCCTGCATTGGGGCCTACTGCTGTGCCTGCATTGGGGCCTGCATTGTCGCCTACTGCTGTGCCTGCATCTGGGCCTACCGCCTGGGCCTGCATTGGGGACTACCGCTGGGCCTGCATTGGGGCCTACTGTTGGGGCCTGCATTGGGGCCTACTGCTGTGCCTGCATCTGGGCCTACCACTGGGCCTGCATTTGGGACTACCGCTGGGCCTGCATTGGGGCCTACTGCTGTGCCTGCATTGGGGCCCACCGCTGGGCCTGCATTGGGGCCTACCGCTGGGCCTTCATTGGGGCCTACCGCTGGGCATGCATTGGGGCCTACCGCTGGGGCTGCATTGGGGCCTACTGCTGGGCCTGCATTGGTGCCTAATGCTGGGCCTGCCTGTGGGCCTATTGTAGGGCCTGCCTTGAATGCCGTGTTTATTCAAACTCTCGCTGCAGCTGCTCAAGTTCGGATCCTGGACCTGGCCTTAAGTTTATACGGGAGGATACAGCACCGCTCACATCCTCATCGTCTGGGTCTCTCCTCTTCTGACATCTTCAGGACCACTGGACTGTAGGTCCTCCCATGGGAATGACCGGATTCCGAAGGGTTCCCTCAGGTCACCCCGGTCCTTTACACGAGCAGCACCCTCCAGCCCGAGCTACTGACTCCTTCCCTCTCGTGCTGGCCTAATCTGGTTTTTCCCTCTCTTCTTCTTTCTTTGTTTCCTCTTTCTTTATGTATAGGAATCGATTTTGATTGTTAAAACCTATAAATAAAGCCGGTTTGATCGAATGCTTGGCTTGGTGTGCTTCAGGCCGTAACAATATCCACACTACATAACAGGTAAGCAACGCTGTACCTGTCGTGTGGTTTATACCGGTTGATAGTGTTACGGATTTATGTGAATTTATGTGAATTACTATTCAGGTCATTGCTTATTAATGTTGTCGGTTAAAGGTTGTTGTGATTAAAGGGTCAGGAGCCCTTCTGGGGAAAAGGAGACCGGAAACGGAAGAAGAAAGACACGAGGTCCGGGAGAAGCGGCGATTTCTTCCTCTTCCTCGCCCAGCGCCGAGAAGAGCGGGATCGATATTGAGCAGCGTGGGGAACGCTGCGTTTGACAGCCCGTCTGGCGAGAGGAGTTACCTGGGCGGGGTAATTACCCCTTTACACGTCAAGTCGCCGTGGGTTCGTGCACGGAACCCAGCGTCCGGCACAGTTCGCCTCACCGTCTACAAGGACGCGTACGGGTCGCACCTTGGGCCTCGCGCGCGTTGCAAGCCGCGCTTGGTTTTGCCCCGTTGCTTGGCAAGGAGGTGTGCGCTGCAGCAGCTGTCCCGTGCACAAGACGTGCACGTTTAGAGCACGACCGCCCGGGGTTCGTTCAACCGCCCACGTGCGGAGATCGAACTACAGGAGTACGGAGACATTGTGAGAGACATTGACCATGGAGGGAGTCGGGAGTGGGGCTCACGTGAGGAATGTATAAGATGGCCATCTTAGAGCTATTGTAGATGAGTTTACATCTTAGTAATGTTGTTGATTGAGCGTTGATTATTGTTGATTGATTGGGAATACATTATCCATTAATCCGGATCCTTGGTGTAGGGGTTTCCTATTGACTTGAATTGTTTGTGTCTTTCATATTGATTGTGTTGCGAAAGCGTATAAATCATATATCTTTCTGGCGGGGTGCCTCCCACGGTCCGGGGGTCACCGAGACCAGGTAGTTACCGGGAGGACCACATAACAATAGCCACACTGCAGAGATACCACGGTAATCCTGCATAGTCCGACCTTTTCTGTCCATCCGGTGTGAATAACGAGCTGCTCGTGGCCACATCAGGTAACTTAGTTGTTTGTTATTACACCAAAGCAAGTAAAACTGTTTTGGAAACTCATGATGTTATTATAAATTGATTCATTCATTATTTACTCTCTGGATGATTATAATTTGTAATTGTGAATCTTTCAGATATCCTTGATGTAAACTGCTTAGACATCGTTTTACCGTTTGATTTACCTTTATATTGGCAGAACTCCTCATCAATAAACGGTTCATCTGCTGATCAATGTTTTTACCAAATTGTCGATACGAGTCTCGAATGACTTCATTGTGAAAGAATAACCGAATGAGGAAACATTACGCGGGGGTTTAAACCCTTTCATGTGATGATAACGTTTATTTTAAACCCGTTATCTCTGATTATCCCGTTTAATAAACAAACTCGTTCTCATCTCGTTATCATTTATCAAAACAAACATAATTTCCGAATCCCGATCCACGGATTTCGCCGATTGATGTTCGAGTTCAGAAAGTTCAATTGGAGCCTGAACTGAACTCATTCGGGAGAACGATCTTCAGAATGTGTTTCAGGTTCAACCCTGGACGGCTGGGTTCGAATCCCGACCCAGGTATAAACTGCGGTGCAGGTGTTTCGCAGGCAGGTGATTCATCAGTGTTTTGTTTGTTGTTGTTGTTGTTGTTGAATACAAGATCGAGGCTCCAGAAAGAGCTAACATCAATCACACAAAAAGTCAAACCGACACATAAAACACAAAATAAGGGGAGCAGTAGACAAGATGGGGAAGGACACAAACACAACATTTGAGAGCAGGGATATCGAGAGAAATGTGGGAGGGAGAGGGCTTGGGGGGAGGTGGGAGAGGTATAAAACATATGGACACTGCAAGGACTTCCAGGAAAGAAGTTGGAATTTCAAAAAAGTGTATCTGGGGTAAAAATTAGCGGGGGTAGAAAAGATCAAGGTTTTGGATGGGGGAAGATAAGACATGGTGGTGAACAGTTGTTTCAATGACCTGGAGGGAGGAGTGGGATTGAAGGGCGTGAGGGAGTTTGTTCCAGAGGTGGGAGAAATGAGGAATGAAAGAGTGAAGGTGAGTAGAGAGCCTAGATTTTGGCAGTTTAACCATAAGAGGGTTGCTGGCAGATCTTGTGCGACCTGCAGTAATATTTGGGGGACAGAGCACAGAGTGAGCTGGGGGAGCAAGGCCGGAGAGGAGTCGGTAGAAGACAGAAAGACCACCAACCTGCCTGCGGTGAGTGAGTGAAAGGCCCTCAGAGATAGCTTCATCGCAGGATATTCCAATGATTCTGAAAACTTTGGTTTCAACAGCGTGAAGCCGAGCAAGGCGTGAGGCAGCAGCACCGGCCCAGAGGGGGGAACAGTATTCCATTGAGCTGCGGATGAAAGCCTTGTATGTGGTGAGGAGCTCAATTGAGAAAAGTTCATTCCCTCGGATGGACGTAAAGCCGGACGTCCTGTGTGCTAGCATTAGCTGGTGAACGTTAAAGATCCCACGGTGTCCTTCACGAAGGACAGGTAACCCACCTGGAGTGTAAGTATGATTTGTTCATCACAGGACATGGTGCGACGCCTTCTCAGGATTCCGTCTTCACGTGATGACGTGATCTTTAACTTTGTGACGTCACCAAGCCCATTGTTGAATCGTCATTTTATCTCTCGATTGTTACGTCATCACAATAAACTTTTTATGTGATTCGTTCGCACAGCTGACAAACTACCACCAGTGCTGTTCGAGTTTTGTTTTTCGTCACTGCTCGGGTAGTTTGGTTGCATCATCATCCGCTGGTAGTTTGGTTGCATCATCATCCTCGGGACAGCAGTTCTGATTTTAAAAACCGCAACGTTTTGCCGAACTCAAGGGTTATTCCATTTACTAATGAACCTTCTTTTGTCATTGTACAATATATTCTTATGTGCATTTGATAAACAATATCGATATGTAATAATAATAGCAATTATAGCCGGCGAAGCCGGTGTTGTGAATGAATGCGTACGTATTATGTTGAAAAGCCAGATTTTTCTGGATCCTTTGAGAATTTCGAAGCTTTGACGCACCAAATCACTCAATGGAGGTCGCCATCTTGCGCATGCGGAAGTATGCATAAAAAATTGCGAAAAAGTTCAATAGGAGTTTGATTCACCCGTCTTTGTTTGATTCACAATCTTATGCACCTCTAATTTGTAATTAAAATACTTTAAGACCAATCTCATTCCCCGGGCCCGCACGGGCCCTGGTTATCTTCAACGAAAATCTTCACCAAACACCGGAACCAATGAGATTCGAGCATTTGAAAAGGTATTTTTAAAAAGCTTATTACCGCGTTTCGGAGGCTGAAAACGGCGTCAAATATTCTAAAATTGACTAAGAATTATTTTTTAGAAACTCGCGACCGTAAGGGATAGTTTTTCACGGCCGGAAATATCCGAAGTTGAGACGGAATTTACCGAATTAATCAAGAAGTAAATTTTATAAATTTTAATCTCATCCAGAATGCAAATGGTGTCATTTTGAACTCGGTACGGTGCCTACTACCAACTACCTAACCTACTGATGCCCAGGGCCGGCACCAGACTATTTTGCACGCTTGGCTAGGCCAGCTACTTGCATCCCCCCACCACCCCCCCCCCCCCAAAAAAAAACATTTGCCAACTTCGATTATGAATTCTCCCATTTTCCTGACGATGATCAATCCATGCGCCCAACGACGAAATGGCGGCAGCGTTTTGAACATGCCGGATGTGACGTATGGGAGAAGGCGCATGGGAGGAGGCTAAATCTGTTTTAACCAGGATGTGACGTATGCCACGAAGCGTACATGCTCAAAATTTATCACTTACACTATTATGAACAATGAACTACTAGTACCGACTGCAAAGCCACAATGAGCCGGCGAAGCCAAAACCTCTTGCCACTATTTTACCCATCACCATGGCATCAGTAGGTTAGGTAGTTGGTAGTAGGTAGGTAGGTAGTTGGTAGTAGGTAGGTAGTTGGTAGTAGGTAGGTGTAGTAGGTACCGTACCTGGTAAGACTTGGTAAAAGAGAAGAGCAGACAGTCCTCTCCAATGGCAATACCTGCATACAATAAATGTCACAAGAAGCTTAAGGAAGTAACTATACGATGTGCTAGCTTAAGGCCTATTTTTAACTGGGCTTAACATATGTTTTCACATTAAGTGTGTAGTCTTCTAACTTCAGTCGCTGTCAGGCGCCAGGGCTGGTTCTCTGACTCTCCGGGCACGGCGGCTTCGTCCACCAGAAGAAGTTAGCTTGCAGTGATTAATTCGGTGAATTCCGTCTCAACTTCGGATATTTCCAGCCGTGAAAAACTATCCGTATTTCTAAACTAAATATGTAAACCGCTTATACCGTATTTCTGGCCGTGAAAAACTATCCCATACGGCCGCGAGATTTCTAAAAAATAATTCTTCGTCAATGTTAGAATATTTGACGCCGTTTTCACCATCCGAAACGCGTAATAAGCTTGTAAAAAAATATTGTTCCAAATGCTCGAATCTCATTGGTTCTGGTGTTTGATGACGATTTTCGTTGAAGATAACGAGGTTGGTCTTAACGTATTTTAATTACTAATGAGAGGTTTCATTAGATTATGAATCAAAGAACGACGGGTGAAACAAACTCCTATTGAACTTTTTCGCAATTGTTTTATGCAAACTTCCGCATCCGGTCAATGGCTGTCTCCAGCACTCCATCCAGTGAGCACTTTCATTTTAGAAATATTTTTGCAAATGCTCGACTCTCATTGGGTCCGGTGTTTGGTGACGCGTTTTGTTGAAGATAACCAGGCCCGTGCGGGGCGATGTTGGTCTTAAATTATTTTATTAATACATCGGAGGTGCATAAGATTGTGAATCAAACGACGACGGGTGAAAGAAACTCCTAATGAACGTTTTAAATTTGTTATGCATACTTCCGCCTCCGCAAGATGGCTGCGTCCACTGCGCTTCGGATTCTCGAGCCAAGGCATAATCAGGTTTTCAACATAATACGTACTCGTTTATTGACAACACCGGCTTCGCCGGCTACTAGTACCGACTGCAAAGCCGCAATGAGCCGGCGAAGCCAAAACCTCTTGCCACTATTTTACCCATCACCATGGCATCAGTAGGTTAGGTAGTTGGTAGTAGGTAGGTACGTAGTTGGTAGTAGGTAGGTAGGTCGTAGGTAGGTGTAGTAGGTACCGTACCTGGTAAGACTTGGTAAAAGAGAAGAGCAGACAGTCCTCCCCAATGGCAATACCTGCATACAATAAATGTCACAAGAAGCTTAAGGAAGTAACTATACGATGTGCTCGCTTAAGGCCTATTTTTAACTGGGCTTAACATACGTTTTCACAGTAAGTGTGTACCATTTTTTGTACCATTGTGTACCATGTACCAGAGGTTGTACCATTTTTCCTTTCATTTCGGTTCTTTTTCTTTCTCCGTAACAGACAACAGTGCCCAAAGCAATGACGATTTAGCTTAGGAAATTTGAGCATATGATGAGAACAAGAAGCTTAAGGAAGTAACTATACGATGTGCTAGCTTAAGGCCTATTTTTAACTGGGCTTAACATACGTTTTCACAGTAAGTGTGTAGTCTTCTAACTTCAGTCGCTGTCAGGTGCCAGGGCTGGTTCTCTGACTCTCCGGGCACGGCAGCTTCGTCCACCAGAAGACGTTAGCTTGCAGTGATTAATTCGGTAAATTCCATCTCAACTTCGGATATTTCCGGCCGTGAAAAACTATCCGTATTTCTAAACTAAATATGTAAACCGCTTATACCATATTTCTGGCCGTGAAAAACTATCCCGTACAGCCGCGAGATTTCTAAAGAATAATTCTTCGTCAATTTTAGAATATTTGACGCCGTTTTCACTGTCCGAAACGCGTAATAATATTTTTTCAAATGCTCGACTCTCATTGGTTCTGGTGCTTGATGACGATTTTCGTTGAAGATAATGAGGTTGGTCTTAATGTATTTTAATTACTAATGAGAGGTTTCATTAGATTGTGAATCGAAGAACGACGGGTGAAACAAACTCCTATTGAACTTTTTCGCAATTGTTTTATGCAAACTTCCGCATCCGGTCGATGGCGCCCATCATTGAGCGCTTTCATTTTAGAAATATTTTTGCAAATGCTCGACTCTCATTGGGTCCGGTGTTTGGTGACGCGTTTTGTTGAAGATAACCAGGCCCGTGCGGGCCGATGTTGGTCTTAAATTATTTTATTAATACATCGGAGGTGCATAAGATTGTGACTCAAACGACGACGGGTGAAAGAAACTCCTAATGAACGTTTTAAATTTGTTATGCATACTTCCGCCCACGCAAGATGGCTGCGCCCACTGCGCTTCGGATTCTCGAGCCAAGGCATAATCAGGTTTTCAACATAATACATACTCGTTTATTGACAACACCGGCTTCGCCGGCTATTATATTTTCCTTTTATTATGTTTTTTCTTAAAACAATAATTAGTATAAAACTGTGACCCTTTGAGGTTCAGTAATGCGCCCCTCTGATGTCTGCGCCATAGACGGCTGCCTAGTCGGCCTAATGGTAGCGCCGGCCCTGCTGATGCCATAGTGATGGGTAAAATAGTGGCAAGAGGGCCTGGCTTCGCCGGCTCATTGCGGCTTTGCAGTCGGGTCATATGAGAATTATAATGTGATTATTGTTGCATCTGTCTACATTCAATGAGTTATTTCCACTTTACCTGCTTTTTTACGAATACTAACTTCGCCCCTTAATTTTATAATTGTATCGTCTAGTTAAACATCAGGGAAAAGCGTTTTTTTAAAAATCGATTAATCACGTGACAATGCTTTCTTTCCTCGAAATGGATCATTCCCTTTACGCTGTGTTTATCAACACTCACTAGGTGATGTGTTTTGTCGGTAAAGTGAGACCCACCCTCGGTCTTATCTCGAAACATTGTGGACCACGATTGGTCTCGCGTTATCTCTCATCTCTTGTGATCTCGGGTTGCTTTGATGGAATGACGTCATTGAACCGTTGGGGACCCTGGACACGTGGCCCTTATGCACGTGCTTTAATCCGCCATTGCGGACAGAGCAGCGCTCACTCGCACATGTTTCACTTCTAACCCGGAAGACGTTCCTGCTTCTTCTTTGTCTTCCCTTTATTTTCGAACTGAAATGTGGCGGCGGCAAACAAATTGCTGACGTCACAAACAATCCTCTTACAAAGAGGAAGAAGGAACGATGTGCGTAAACAGGAAGTATTCAATAACGAGGAAGAACTTCCGGGTGATCTACCTTTAAACCTCGTGATGTAACTGTGACAAAGGTTCACGTAATCGGATCGGATCGGATGTCATCTCATCTCATCTCAAGAAGAGGTTTGTTGGGAGATTCTCATTTTATTATTAATAGCTGCTGAGAAAGATCTGTAAAACGTTTATTTAAAGATAAAGTAATTCTCTGTTCGTTGATGATGGGAATGAAGATAAGTTAAACGAGTTTTTATTAAATGTATGCTGAGGTATTTGATTGTTCATTTAATGAGGTGTTTTTCACTCGTTTTGTTTTATTCACTGCATTGTTTTATATGACGCCATCACTAAACTTCATACAACGATGGTTAAACCTCATTCTTCCTTTTAACTACAAACGAGGCAGAAAGTTTTTATAATTAACTTCTATATCCAATGTCACCTTCAAATGAGGAGGTATTGTAAAGGTTGTACTTGTAGGCCTAGATGATGGATGCATGAGGGATCGATGTGGCGTTAGTACGGAAAAAAATGTCGGCCGCATCTCACATCTGCTACATCCAAAACTAAAGTTGGAGAGTCTTCTCAAAAAGTCGTTTAGACCAGAGATTCTCAACCGGTGGGTCATGGCCATCAGTGGGCCGGAAGGTGCAACCTCATGGTCTGGAGACATCACACCCACCTGAGAAGGCAGGTGATTAGTTTACCTCATGAGTGTTCGCAAAATTTACCTCTCAAAAAAGAAGTTCTATTTATGTTATTGTATTAATTTGTGATTGGAATGATGCTGTTTAAAATGAAAATATGGAGAGATTGAGTTTAAAGGTGAATTAGGAAATGACGTGAGGGTTTCCATCCACAACATTCGCGGATTCGGTATTTGCAGTTTCGCCATTGCCTGTATTTGGTTGATCGAAGGTGTTTCCGGTATGAAGAACGTCTCGGGTATCTCGTGTTCACACGAAAAGGTAAGCTGCTGTATTTTGCTTTTGCTGTATTTTCTTTTGACAAACATGGACCGTTAACTGAAAAGAAAAACCGATGATGGTGGCGAAACTTCAGGAGTTGCTAAAAGAAGGTGAAACGCGTCATCAGAAAATACGACCCCGGATACGATCCCGATCCCGGATACGATCCCGATCCCGGATCAATACGATCCCGGATCCTGGATTTGCAGTAGCAGGGGATTCAGTTGGAGCGGGAAATCAAGCTCCTGTTACCTTTCACCCCCACATACAGGGATTTCACTTGTGACTGGCACAAAATCAAAGACCAGGAATAAACTGAAAGCAACTTTGAATGGTACTCTGCGAGTCGGCTTCTCACCCATCCCACCTCCAATTGATCTGATTGGTTCTCAGAAGCAAACCCAAGTATCCCACTGACGTAAGCAGCACTCGCTTAAATGTCTCAAATAAGGAACCAAATAAAGTTGTCATTATTGTCCCCCGTCGCACAGCGTAGCGAAAGGGGGACTATGGCTTTCCCCTCCGTGCGTGTGTGCGTGCGTGTTTGCGTGCATGCGTGCGTAAGCGAAGGACCGCATTCAAATTTGGTGTGTGGGTGCAACCCAAGTCAAAATCCAAGATGGCCACCGCCATGTATGTCTGATGCCATGTATGTCTGAACCTTGTGAGATGAATATCTTGAAAAATAAGCGAAGTACCAACTTCTAATCTGGTGTGTGGGTGTATCTAGGCATAAGGAAGAAGGTTATTGAAAATTGGGTCGCCACGTCAAAATCTAAGATGGCCGCCGCCATGTATGTCTGAACCTTGTGAGATGAATATCTTGAAAAATAAGTGAAGTACCAACGTCTAATTTGGTGTGTGGGTGTATCGAGGCATAACGAAGAACGCTATTGAAAATTGGGTGGCCACGTCAAAATCCAAGATGGCCGCCTCCATGTATGTCTGGACCTTGTGAGCGAAATATATCATAGCATGTTTTCTGCGTCTTCCACTTTGTCAACTCACATCACTTCACCGACGGGGGACCTAGGCGTAACGCTTGTTATTACTAGGATATAGCCCGTTAGGTTTGGAACAGTTTATTTAACCGTGCAGCTGCGTGAGCTGAAATCTGAAGCCTGGGTCTAGGTCTGAAGCCTGGCGTGCTGCATAGTGTCAGCTGTGCTTATTGTACACCGCTCCTTTCCTATGCCATCTCCAGGCATTGCAAAACGTCATTGCCAGGCACCGAAGGGGGTTCGGCAGTGAAGCACGCTGAAAGGGAGTACTCAATTTTCACTCTGGTTGTTTTCTTGCTTTCTTTCTTTCTTGTTACTTGCAAAATCGAAGATTTTTCAAGTATATTGGTCGGTTGTGTTTGTGGTTCTGTCTGTCTGTCTGTTTGTCTGTTTGTTTGTTTGTCACCGGCCTACAGGTCACAATTTTCAACCGATCTTCACGAAACGTCACCAAATGGTAGAGTTGGTCAAAAGCAAGAAGGCTATTGTTTTTGGGGTCAATAGGTCAAAAGGTCAACATTGGCCAAATGTCACCAACTTTGCTAAATTTCTAAAATCCTCAATTTTCATCCAATTGACTTGAAATTTGAAGACCACTTGCATATCTGGTCACTGAATTCAACCACCAAGTATTTTTGAGGTCAACATAGGCCAAATTTCTAAAATCACCAATTTTCATTTGATTGACTTGAACTTCAAAGAGGATTTATATATATGGTCACTGAATTCAACCACCATCTATTTTTGAGGTCAGCATCGGCCAAAAGTTCAACATAGGCCAAATTTTTAATATCCTTAATTTTCATCCGATTGACTTGAAAATTGAACAGCATTGGCACATTGAGTCTCTAAATAGGGAAACGAACTATTTTTGAGGTCAAAAGGTCAAAGGTCAATTCGAAGTCAACCTTCCAAAATCATCATTATTTATCTGAAAAATCGTCACTTTTCATCCTGTTGACCCGAGCTTTGATCAAGATTGTAAATTTTAATCTTCATGAAATGGACAATTTGCTGTATCAATGGAAAGCTTTTTTGGGGCGGGGGGGGGGGGGGGTGGGGGGGGAGGGGGCGGATTTTGCAAGTATCGTGCTGAGCATGACGTCTTCTTGTTTGTTTGTTTGACCGGGCGATATCTCAGCCATCCTGTGAGCTAGGAAGCTGAAATTTCGGCACAATAGTGAGCAATTCCTTTCTCAAAAACATTATTTTTTGTTTTTTGATTAATCAATTAATTGAGGAGTTATTTAATTATTAGCGATTAATTAAGTACTTATTTAATTAATTAAATTTACTTTCTCTTCTGGCAATTATCTCAGGCACCTTTTGAATTAGGAAGCTGATATTTGGACATGCCAATGACCAGGTGATTTGGCTGCAAAGGCAATTTTTGATTTATTAATCAATCAATGAATCGATTAATTATTTAATTATTCGATTAATGACTAAAAATTTATTTTTTTAAAGTTAGATTCTGATGAAATGGTGGTGGTTTATGTGTTGTATGGCCGAATTGATTAATAATTTAATTTTTAAATGATTATTATTTATTTATTTTCATTATTAATCATTTATTTATTTTCTTTCTCATTTGGCCAATATCTCAGGCACCTTTTGACCTCGGAAGCTAATATTTGGACAGGACAGTAACCAAGTGATGTGGCTATCAAGGATATTTTTGATTTATTGATTAAACATTTAATCAATTAATTATTTAATTTTTTATTAATGACTTATTTAATTAAATTTTAAAAAGATACTTCTTCAGATGAAGCACTTGTGGTTTAGTTATGTTATTAGCCAATTGATTAAGAAAATATTTTGTGATAATCTTTTATTGATTTTAATTATACAATTAATCAATCAATTATTGTACACCTCTTCCTCCCAATGCAATCTCTATGAGCTGCACTGTGGTATTGCCAGACGCCGGAGGCGCCCCGGCAATGCCGCGCTGTAGGATATTTAATTATTTGGCATGGGGGCGGTGTACTTTGAATGTATCTGTACTTGTTGTACACCGCACCTTTCCTATACCATCTCCAGGTGCTGCATAATGTCATTGCCGGGCACCGAAGGGGGTTCGGCAGTGACGCTCGCTGAAAGGGAGTACTCCGTTTTCACTCTGGTTGTTTTCTTGTTTGTTTTCTTGTTTTCTTTCTTGTTTGTCCGGGCGATGTCTCAGCCAAACTTCGAGCTAGGAAGCTGAAATTTCGGCACAATAGTGAGCAAGTCCTATTTCAAAAATCGTATTTTTTGTTTTTTGATTAATCAATTAATTGAGGAGTTATTTAATTATTAACGATTAATTAAGTACTTATTTTAACCCTGGTGTTGGGCTAGCGGCTGGGGTGCCAGCTTAGGATCCTAGGATCCTGGGTTCGAATCCCTGTCGAT
The DNA here is from genome assembly GCF_964187855.1 of Myxine glutinosa. Lineage (NCBI taxonomy): Eukaryota > Metazoa > Chordata > Myxini > Myxiniformes > Myxinidae > Myxine > Myxine glutinosa. The sequence goes on from NC_136261.1 coordinate 92,490,267, forward strand.
CGCTGAATTAACGCCATGGGGGTTGACTCAGCCTGTCATCCTTCCGAGGTCGGCTAATTGAGTACCAGTTCACTGGTAATTCCCTGTTTGTCGTAAAAGGCGACAAAAAGGGTTGGCGGCAGGAAGCGCATCCGGCCGTAAAACATTGCTTCAAAAAGGGGACCGAAAAACAACAACAACCACGGTCCCCGAAAAAGTCCAACCCCCGCTTTGCGGGGAAAAATGGCCTCTAAAAGGTGGTTAATTAAGTACTTATTTAATTAATTAAATTTAATTTCTCTTCTGGCCATTATCTCAGGCACCTTTTGAGTTAGGAAGCTTATATTTGGACATGCCAATGACCAGGTGATTTGGCTGCAAAGGCTATTTTGATTTATTAATTAATCAATGAATCGATTAATTATTTAATTATTCGATTAATGACTACCTTCTTTTTTTCTTTTTTTTACTTACAGATTCTGATATTTAGAATACAATGTTACTAACCCTTACTCTGTAACCACAAATACTCTGGGTCACATCATTTACATTATCATCACAAATCATTTCTGGCCCCATCAGGCCTCCATCATTACACACCCGGTCCGGTTCCACCACACTGACCTCCAATTCCTCTTGCTCTGCACACCTGCACTTATGCAGCAAGGATCCCAACCATCCCCCTGTTGATGTGTTGTGGCATCCACCTGGCCCCGATAACCTGCCAGGCCTTCATGTAACAAACATTCCCCATTCAAATTTTCACATTCCCCATTCACCTGTAGGCACTCCCCATCTACCTGTAAATTTTCTTCCCATTTTAATTCAATTGCCATTCCTGGCTCCTGAGCCCCATGCACATCTGCATGGGCCGTGCACTCTTCCATTGTCCCAGTTAACTCCCCCCGTTCAGATTGAATTTCTGCCTCACTTGGCTTCTCCTTTGCCCCATCGGCACCATTCTTTCATCCTTTCCTCATTTCACTCGTGCATTCCTTCAATTGTTCGCCCCGGGCATTCTTTTTTTTTTATTCAACCCCCCGATCTGCTCACTCCGAGCATTCATTTTATTTTCCAATCGCTCATTCTGAGCATCCAGTTCAGCCAACCATCGTTCCTCATGCTTCTTCAGAGCATCCATTTTGCTATTGTTACGGATTCGTCACTTCCGTTGTTGTGGTTTTCATCCACTGTAAACATTTTTGGTTCCATGAACTATTATTGTTATCGTTTAAGTTAAATGGAGATAGCTGTTTTCAAAAGGTAAAAAAAATTAATGTTTTAAATGAAACCGGAAACCGGATCGGGAACCGGACGAGGAAGAAGAAGAAGAAGAAGAGAAAAGGAGGCGGAGCAACTGAGGTGGAGAGAAGCCGAGCTGCTTTGAGGTCTGGAGGAGAGGCTGGCGAACAGGGGTCACGAGCGAACTTTGGGTTTCCTGGGAAAGGGATTCCTGCGACAGTTGTTATCGCTGTGACAGCTAAACCTGCGTGTCAGGTTTTGCGGTTGATTCCAAAGAGAATCATTGGAGTGCCGTTACGCCTCGAGAATGGGCCCGTTGGCCATTTTGCCTCGCGCCCGATTTCGCATCGCTCCAGGCTTTTCACCTCGCTTCAACCATTTCACCGCATCGACGTTAACCTGGTTTGCATGTGTAACGTGGATTTTGAGTGGGAATTTGCGGTTCGCCGATTGGGAGCCGTTGAACATCCATACCCGAAGGTGTGATTTCCCAGTCGCCTTTTTAGGGCATCTTTGGGCATCTTTGTGCATCTTTGGCAGTGTGACTGTCAACCGAACGGGATTCTGGTCTCGATATGACATCGTTCTGACGATCACTGGAGCGTGGATCGACTTTGGCTTGAAGTCGGGACAGAGACATTGGGAATGTTATTTTTGCTCACTTGGAGCACAGTGAGTTATATTGTACGAAACTGATGGTACCATCATCGTAATGATATATTGGTTGTACAATTGATTAATATTGTTGCGGATCTCCGACGTCGGCTCTCCCCTTATCAAGGGTTGGGGGGGGGGGACCCTGGAAGGTATCTGGCCAACGCGGCCCTGGAAGTTATAACATCCTTCCCAGCACGGCGTTAGGTAAGGTTTGTTAGGCCTTGGGATTCGCTACTACCTAAGTGCTAACGCCGACCGGAAACGAGGGAATAACTCCCGCTCGAATCACGGATATGGATGGAATATTGCCGAGCGGATAGCAATCCGCGACCCGAGCTGTTAACCAGTGACTAGACCCGATTATAAGCGGTTGCGATCGTGCCACGTTTACCCAATGGAGAAAAGACTAGAACGATCGGATTAAGGAGAAACCAGCAAGAACAGGGCAATTTATTAACAAATGTACAAAGAAGAAGAGGAAACAAAAGAATGTACAAGAAAGAAAGAGGAAGGAAAAGTACACAGGGTAGCCTTAACTACAGTCTTAACTTATTCACTGGACAAACGGGCCCGTCTCACACACAGACACTCACACGGGGATTGCAGATGAACAGGTTGATGGTCCCAGCACGTCCAGGCTCCAGTCCGGCTCCAGTTCAGCAGACGAAAAACCCGGCAGGCAGCTCTTCACGTAGCGTAACGCGAGCGGACAATTATAATGACGGGGGGAAGGCTGGTAAACTGGCGTATGTAATATGTGCACTACTCGCTCCAAGCGCCCCCTCTCCAATGTCCTGCACGCTGCAGTATGTGGCAATGCGTACCGCGCGCTCGCCCTTAGTACAGCGGGGTTCCACAGCGCGTCTCTTTGCAATACCAATGCCAGCGAGTCCTCTTTGATCAAGCGCATACGTCCTTGTACTCGCGAGTCCCGAGTCCTCTGTAATCACGACAGTCCTCTGTAATCGCATCATCGCTTTCCACAACGATAAGTCCTCCTTAATGAGCACGCTCCCAACAAGTCCCCAGCGAGAGTCCTCACAAGGGCTTTGTGCGCTGGCTTTTATAAGTCAAGCCAGCGATCGCTCCGCAAGCCCCAACCACGCCCTGTCAGGCGATGTCACTCCAGCCCTGGTTGGCTGGTTATGGCTTACTGGCCCCGCCCTGATGGCTGGTTGACGTGGCCGCACCTCCATCCTGTCGCTCCACCCCCTTTTTCCAAGCTTCACTTCGTGGCTTATGGCTCGGTTGAGCGAGCCCAAAGGCAGCGAAAGGCTGCTGGCAGAAGCGCGTAACAATTGGGAGGGCCGTGGGGTATAGACTGGGGAGCGCGCTTAATGACGTCGCTTGGAGAGGAGGCTGCTAAAATGGATGGAAGGGCCTACTTCTTATTTGATTGACATAACGCCGATTCAACTATTGGGAATAGCCTTATCTAACACATACTAAGAAATAACTGACGTCCTATCGTGACCTACGTGTTGCTTGTGGCCTACCTATGGGGTGCTACCTTTAACCTTTAATGATGTTATATTTATTTACAAGTGTGGGTTCTCAAAACCGCAACAATTTGTTATTGTGCTGTTATTCTTGTGTGACCTTAATACAATACTTGTTTGTTGGTAACAATTGGTGTGGTTTCACCATTGATCTTTGACACAGAATAACACATCTTTCTGCCGTGACTCCTCTCGGGGCTCGGAGGTACACCGTGACCGGGGTTTGGGGAGGAGCACGTAACACTATTTAATCGCTCATTCTGAGCATTCATTCCCTCAAATTTATCGTTAATTTCCCTCATGTTGTTATTCATTTTCTCACTACGCTCACTCTGAGCCTTCATGTCATTTTTCATTTCCCTCATCTCGTTTCTCATTTGCTCACTGCTATCGTTTACTCCCTTCATTATTTTTTCATACATGGCCTGGAAACCTGTCGGGTCCGGCTTGATAGCGGGGTTAGATCCATCACTATGCCCCCCACCCCCCCCCACATACAACTGACTCACTTCCAAGGCTATCCACAACCTCCACCCTTTCCTTCTCCATATCACGTACCTCTTCCATCCGTGGAGAAGAGGTAGCTTTCCCGCGCGTATTTTACCTCAGGAACCGATTTAAATTTAATGGCGCGTCGTTCGCGTCTCGCACACCAATCTACGATACAATTTTAATCGCCTCCGACTCTGAAAATTTTGCGTCCGAATGCCGAGCGCATTGTATGTTCTGCTGTGTCGATCTCCCACCGCGGACAAAAAAATAGTCCGTCGGGCCCGGATCTCACTCACTGACACCACTTGTCGCGCAATTGCCCCTTGGTGAGGACCGTGGGATCGCGGATAGCCTGAACGGGCTTTAACTCCGAGGCGACGATCAATTGCAGATTTGACAATTCAAGCACGGGAGGAAGAAGGAAGAGGAAGAAGCGGCGAGCTCTTACCTCATGGCCCGGCGTGCCAGCGTCTTTAACCTGCAAATTAATAACAACCAAAACCAGATGTAAAATGTACAAAAGGAATGATTTATTGAACGGAACCCGAGAACAAGAAAATGCGACGGTAAACACTAGTTCTAAATTTGGACATCCCCACACAGATTTCAAATACGAGACAAAGGGAGAATGAATAAAATAAATGTCTCGTCGTGTGTTTGTGAATGCGAGGTTATCTCCATCTGGCAGTGTGAGGGATCGTCTGGCTTGAGCACGTTGTCCGACGCAGCTCCGGTTGGCGTGAACTGCCTGGCCCTCGCCACGCTCGCTCATCAGCGCTCCAACACAAACCCCGCTCGTCGTTCGCACACCAACGAAAGGAAGAGAATCGACGGCGTTCCTTCTCTCCACCGTCTTTCGAACTGCTCGTTCCTCCACCAGGTCCGAAGCAAGAGAAGGCCCAGCGCAAAGGGACAATCAGGAGCAAGAAGCCAAGGGAAGAGAAGAGGGAAGAAGAGGACAAAAATAGATCCAAATGCCGGCAAGTGAGTCGTTTTGTCACTCGCGGTGTGACGTCAGCCCTTTCTCTCTCCCAACCAGTGCCTCATTTCTTGGTGGTCTTTCGTGCCTTCCGACATCACCGGCGCTTGTTCTTCAATCAGCGACATGCTTCTAAGTAGTCGTTTTGCGCCTTCCGCACTGATTGGCCGAATGTTCGCGCCTTCCGCACTGATTGGCCGAGGTGTCAATGGTCATTGGCCAATCAGTGTGCCGCTCCTTTACCTTTTTTACCCCCCCCCCCCCCAATCACGGGGAAGCTTTTTGTCCTTTCCCCGACCAATCACACGTTCTCCTGGGCGTAGCTCCCAGCCTGCCTGGCACGATGTTTGTCGCCCATGGTGGCATACTGTGTGGCTGCTGCCTGTTAGCTCTTCCAAAGTCATTGTGGCAGCGGGGGGAATTATTTAATGTGTGGTGCGCTTATGGGCCTATCTAATGTCTTTGGGATGTTTTGCCATAAGGGACACTGGGATGCTCACGAAGGGAACGACACACAAGCGAATTTTACCCATAATCCCTTTACTAATTAGCATGCCCCGCCCCCTCGTGGCGGGGACAAAGATACAAGCTTAATCCGACATTTGGGCTACAGAACTTATTACATCTAGATTCACCATCACGACAGCCGGACAACTACCTATGCAGATCTACCTGGATCGAGATATTCCTTTACCCCTAATTTTGATAACAATAATAACTCACAAAACATTCCAAACTGAGTAAAGAAAATAACATGTACAAGTACAGATACATTCAAAGTACACCGCCCCCATGCTAAATAATTAAATATCCTACAGCGTGGCATTGCCGGGGCGCCCGGCAATACCACAGTGCAGCTCATAGTGACTGCATTGGGAGGGAGAGGTGTGCAATAATTGATTGATTAATTGTAGAATTAAAATCAATAAAAGATTATCACAAAATGTTTTCTTAATCAATTGGCTAATAGCATAACGAAACCACGAGTGCTTCATCCGAAGATGTATCTTTTAGAAATGTAATTAAATAAGTCATTAATAAAAAATTAAATAATTAATTGATTAATCAATAAATAATTAATCAATAAATAATTAAGCGATTAAATGATTAATCAATAAATCAAAAATATCCTTGATAGCCACATCACTTGGTCACTATCATGTCCAAATATTACCTTCCCAGCTCAAAAGTGCAGCTCCTCTCTGGCCTTGCCCCCCCCAGCCCTCTCTGGGCTCTGTCCCCCAAATATTCCTACAGGTCGCACAAGATCTGCCTGCAACCCTCTTATGGTTAAACTGCCAAAATCAAGACTTTCTGCTCACCTTCACTCCTTCATTCCTATTTTCTCCCGCCTCTGGAACAAACTCCCTCACTCTCTTCAATCCCACTCCACCCTCCAGGTCTTTAAAACAGCTGTTCACCACCATCTCTTATCCTCCCCCATCCAAAACCTTGATCTTTTCTACCCCCGCTAATTTCGGTCCCCTTGTGTTTTATACCTCTCCCCCCCCCCCCCCTCCCCCTCCCACGCCTCCTGCCCCCAAGCCCTCTCCCTCCCACACTTCTCCCTGCTCTCAAATGTTATGGTTGTGTGCTTCCCCTTCTCTCCCCATCTTGTCTTCCGCTCCCTCTTTTTGTATATTTTGTTTGTCTGGTTGATTTGTTTGTGAAATAAATGTTAGCTCTTTCACGAGCCTCGATTCAGTATACAAAAAAAACAAAAACAAAAAAAAGGTGCCTGAGATATTGGCCAAATGAGAAAGAAAATAAATAAAAGATTAATAATGAAAATAAATAAATAATAATCATTAAAAAATTAAATTATTAATCAATTCGGTCATAGAGCACATAAAGCACCACCATTTCATCAGAATCTGTTACTGAAAAAAAAAAAAAAAAAGTAGTCATCAATCGAATAATTAAATAATTAATCGATTAATTGATTAATTAATAAATCAAAAATAGCCTTTGCAGCCAAATCACCTGGTCATTGGCATGTCCAAATATCAGCTTCCTAACTCAAAAGGTGCCTGAGTTAATGGTCAGAAGAGAAAGGAAATTTCATTAATTAAATAAGTACTAAATTAATCGCGAATAATTAAATAACTCTTCAATTAATTGATTAATCAAAAAACAAAAAATACCGTTTTTGATAAAGGACTTGCTCACTATTGTGCTGAAATTTCAGCTTCCTAGCTCAAAGGATGGCTGAGATATCGCACGGACAAACAAACAAACAAGAAAGAAAACAAGTACACATACATTCAAAGTACACCGCCCCATGCCAAATAATTAAATATGCTGCAGCGCGGCATTGCCGGGGCGCCTCCGGCGCCCGGCAATACCGCAGTGCAGCTCATTGAGGCTGCATTGGGAGGGAGAGGTGTACACTAATTGATTGATTAATTGTATAATTAAAATCAATAAAAGATTATCACAAAATATTTTCATAATCAATTGGCTAATCGCATAACTAAACCAGTAGTGCTTCATCCGAAGATGTATCTTTTAGAAATTTAATTAAATAAGTCATTTATAAAAAATTAAATAATTAATTGATTACTCAATAAATAATTAATCGATTAATCAATAAATACTTAATAGATGAAATGATTAATCAATAAATCAAAAATATCCTTGATAGCCACATCACTTGGTCACTCATGTCCAAATATTAGCTTCCCAGCTCAAAAGGTGCCTGAGATATTGGCCAAATGAGAAAGAAAATAAATAAATGATTAATAATGAAAATAAATAAATAATAATCATAAAAAAATTAAATTATTAATCAATTTGGTCAGAGAACACATAAACTACCACTATTTCATCAGAATCTGTAACTTAAAAAAAAAAAATTTTTTTTGTCATTAATCGAATAATTAAATAATTAATCGATTAATTGATTAATTAATAAATCAAAAATATCCTTTGCAGCCAAATCACCTGGTCATTGGCATGTCCAAATATCAGCTTCCTAACTCAAAAGGTGCCTGAGTTAATAATGGTCAGAAGAGAAATGAAATTTAATTAATTAAATAAGTACTTAATTAAACGCTAATAATTAAATAACTCCTCAATTAATTGATTATTCAAAAAACAAAAAATACTGTATTTGACAAAGGACTTGCTCACTACTGTGCCGAAATTTCAGCTTCCTAGCTCAAAGGATGGCTGAGATATCGTCCGGACAACCAAGAAAGAAAGAAAACAAGAAAACAACCAGAGTGAAAACTGAGTACTCTCTTTCAGCGTGCGTCACTGCCGAGCCCCCTTCGGTGCCCAGCAATGACGATTTGCAATGCCTGGAGATGGCATAGGAAAGGTGCGGTGTACAACAAGTACACATACATTCAAAGTACACCGCCCCCATGCCAAATAATTAAATATCCTACAGAGCGGCATTGCCGGGGCGCCTTTGGCGCCCGGCAATACCGCAGTGCAGCTCATTGAGGCTGCATTGGGAGGGAGAGGTGTACACTAATTGATTGATTAATTGTATAATTAAAATCAATAATAGATTATCACAAAATATTTTCATAATCAATTGGCTAATAGCATAACTAAACCACTAGTGCTTCATCCGTAGATGTATCTTTCAGAAATTTAATTAAATAAGTCATTAATAAAAAATTAAATAATTAATTGATTACTCAACAAATAATTAATTGATTAATCAATAAATAATTAATCGATTAAATGATTAATCAATAAATCAAAAATATCCTTGATAGCCACATCACTTGGTCTCTCATGTCCAAATATTAGCTTCCCAGCTCAAAAGGTGCCTGAGATATTGGCCAAATGAGAAAGAAAATAAATAAATGATTAATAATGAAAATAAATAAATAATAATCATAAAAAAATTAAATTATTCATCAATTTGGTCAGAGAACACATAAACTACCACTATTTCATCAGAATCTGTAACTTTAAAAAAAAAAAATTTTTTGGCATTAATCGAATAATTAAATAATTAATCGATTCATTGATTAATTAATAAATCAAAAATATCCTTTGCAGCCAAATCACCTGGTCATTGGCATGTCCAAATGTCAGCTTCCTAACTCAAAAGGTGCCTGAGTTAATGGTCAGAAGAGAAAGGAAATTTGATTAATTAAATAAGTACTTAATTAATCGCTAATAATTAAATAACTCCTCAATTTATTGATTAATCAAAAAATATATATACCGTTTTTGACAAAAGACTTGCTCACTATTGTGCCGAAATTTCAGCTTCCTAGCTCAAAGGATGGCTGAGATATCGCCCGGACAAACAAGAAAGAAAGAAAACAAGAAAGAAAACAAACAAGAAAGAAAGAAACCAGAGTGAAAACTGAGTACTCTCTTTCAGCGTGCGTCACTGCCGAGCCCCCTTCGGTGCCCGGCAATGACGATTTGCAATGCCTGGAGGTGGCATAGGAAAGGAGCGGTGTACAACAAGTACAGATACATTCAAAGTACACCGCCCCATGCCAAATAATTAAATATGCTGCAGCGCGGCATTGCCGGGGCGCCTCCGGCGCCCGGCAACACCGCGGTGCAGCTCATTGAGGCTGCATTGGGAGGGAGAGGTGTACAGTGTACACTAATTGATTGATTAATTGTATAATTAAAATCAATAAAAGATTATCACAAAATATTTTCATAATCAATTGGCTAATCACATAACGAAACCACTAGTGCTTCATCCGAAGATGTATCTTTTAGAAATTTAATAAAGTCATTTATAAAAAATTAAATAATTAATTGATTACTCAATAAATAATGAATCGATTAATCAATAAATAATTAATAGATGAAATGATTAAGCAATACATCAAAAATATCCTTGATAGCCACATCACTTGGTCACTCATGTCCAAATATTAACTTCTGAGCTCAAAAGGTGCCTGAGATATTGGCCAAATGAGAAAGAAGATAAATAAATGATTAATAATGAAAATAAATAAATAATAATCATAAAAAAATTAAAATATTAATCAATTCGGTCAGAGAACAAATAAACCACCACCATTTCATCAGAATCTGTAACTTTAAAAAAAAAAAAATTTTGGTCATTAATCAAATAATTAATTCATTAAATAAATAATAAATTAATAAATAAATAATAATCATTTAAAAAATTAAATTATTAATCAATTCGGTCAGAGAACACATAAACCACCACCATTTCATCAGAATCTGTAAATTAAAAAAAAAAAATTTTAGTCATTAATCGTATAATTAAATAATTAATCGATTCATTGATTGATTAATTAATAAATCAAAAATAGCCTTTGCAGCCAAATCACCTGGTCATTGGCATGTCCAAATATCAGCTTCCTAACTCAAAAGGTGCCTGAGTTAATGGTTAGAAGAGAAATGAAATTTAATTAATTAAATAAGTACTTAATTAATCGCTAATAATTAAATAACTCATCAATTAATTGATTAATCAAAAAACAAAAAATAGGGTTTTTGAAAAAGGCCTTGCTGTGCATACTTGTATCTCATACTGTGCCGAAATTTCAGCTTCCTAGCTCAAAGGATGGCTGAGATATCGCCCGGACAAACAAGAAAGAAAGAAAACGAGAAACAAAACAACCAGAGTGAAAACTGAGTACTCTCTTTCAGCGTGCGTCACTGCCGAGCCCCCTTCAGTGCCCAGCAATGACGATTTGCAATGCCTGGAGATGGCATAGGAAAGGAGCGGTGTACAACAAGTACACATACATTCAAAGTACACCGCCCCCTTGCCAAATAATTAAATATCCTACAGCGCGGCATTGCCGGGGCGCCTCTGGCGCCCGGCAATACCGCAGTGCAGCTCATAGAGGCTGCATTGGGAGGGAAAGGTGTACACTAATTGATTGATTAATTGTATAATTAAAATCAATAAAAGATTATCACAAAATATTTTCTTAATCAATTGGCTAATACCATAACAAAACCACTCGTGCTTCATCCGAAGATGTATCTTTTAGAAATTTAATCAAATAAGTCATTAATAAAAAATTAAATAATTAATTGATTAATCAATAAGTAATTCATCGATTAATCAATAAATAATGAATCGATTAAATGATTAATCAATTAATCAAAAATATCCTTGATAGCCACATCACTTGATCACTGTCATGTCCAAATATTCGCTTCCCAGCTCAAAAGGTGCCTGAGATATTGGCCAAATGAGAAAGAAAATAAATAAATGATTAATAATGAAAATAAATAAATAATAATCATTAAAAAATTAAATTATCAATCAATTCGGTCACAGAACACATAAACCACCACCATTTCATCAGAATCTGTAACTGGGGGGGAAAATTTTTTTTTAGTAACTAATCGAATAATTAAATAATTAATCGATACATTGATTAATTGATTAATCAATAAATCAAAAATATCCTTGATAGCCACATCACCTGGTCACTCATGTCCAAATATTAGCTTCTGAGCTCAAAAGGTGCCTGAGATATTGGCCAAATGAGAAAGAAGATAAATAAATAATTAATAATGAAATTAAATAAATAATAATCATAAATTTTTTTTATTATTAATCAATTCGGTCAGAGAACACATAAACCACCACCATTTCATCAGAATCTGTAACTTAAAAAAAAAAAAAATTGGTCATTAATAAAATAATTAAATAATTAATCGATTAATTGATTAATTAATCAATCAAAAATAGCCTTTGCAGCCAAATCACCTGGTCATTGGCATGTCCAAATATCAGCTTCCTAACTCAAAAGGTGCCTGAGTTAATGGTCAGAAGAGAAAGGAAATTTGATTAATTAAATAAGTACTTAATTAATCGCTAATAATTAAATAACTCCTCAATTTATTGATTAATCAAAAAAAAAATAGCGTTTTTGACAAAGGACTTGCTCACTATTGTGCCGAAATTTCAGCTTCCTAGCTTAAAGGATGGCTGAGATATCGTCCGGACAAACAAACAAGAAAGCAAGAAAGCAAGAAAGAAAACAAGAAAGAAACCAGAGTGAAAACTGAGTACTCTCTTTCAGCGTGCGTCACTGCCGAGCCCCCTTTGGTGCCCGGCAATGACGATTTGCAATGCCTGGAGATGGCATAGGAAAGGAGCGGTGTACAACAAGTACGGATACATTCAAAGTACACCGCCCCCATGCCAAATAATTAAATATCCTACAGCGCGGCATTGCCGGGGCGCCTCAGGCGCCCGGCAATACGGCAGTGCAGCTCATAGAGAGGTGTACGCTAATTGATTGATTAATTGTACAATTAAAATCAATAAAAGATTATCACAAAATATTTTCTTATTGAATTGGCTAATAGCATAACTAAACCATAGTGCTTCATCCGAAGATGTATCTTTTAGAAATTTAATTAAATAAGTCATGAATAAAGAATTAAATAATTAATTGATTAATCAATAAATAATTAATCAATTAATCAATAAATAATTAGTAGATTAATTGATTAATCAATACATCAAAAATATCCTTGATAGCCACATCACTTGGTCACTGTCATGTCCAAATATTAGGTTCCTCACTCAAAAGGTGCCTGAGATATTGGCCAAATGAGAAAGAAAATAAATAAATGATTAATAATGAAAATAAATAAATAATAATCATGGAAAAATTAAATTATTAATCAATTCGGTCATAGAACACATAAACCACCACCATTTCATCAGAATCTGTAACATTAAAAAAAAAAATTTTTATTATCATTAATTGTTTATTAATTAATCAATTAAATCAAAAATAGCCTTTGCAGCCAAATCAGCTGGTCATTGGCATGTCGAAATATCAGCTTCCTAACTCAAAAGGTGCCTGAGTTAATAGTCAGAAGAGAAGGGAAATTTGATTAATTATATAAGTACTTAATTAATCGCTAATAATTAAATAACTCCTCAATTAATTGATTAATCAAAAAACAAAAAGGCGATTTTTGATAAAGGACTTGCTCACTATTGTGCCGAAATTTCAGCTTCCCAGGTCAAAGGATGGCTGAGATATCCCCCGGACAAACAAACAAACAAGAAAAGAAGAAAACAAGAAAACAACCAGAGTGAAAACTGAGTACTCCCTTTCAGCGTGCGTCACTGACGAGCCCCCTTCGGTGCCCGGCAATGACGATTTGCAATGCCTGGAGATGGCACAGGAAAGGTGCGGTGTCCAACAAGAAAACAAGAAAGAAAACAAGCAGAGTGAAAACTGAGTACTCCCTTTCAGCGTGTGTCACTGCCGAGCCCCCTTCGGTGCCCGGCAATGACGTTTTGCAATGCCTGGAGATGGCATAATAGGAAAGGAGCGGTGTGCAATAACTTTTCTGTGATTAACATAAGCATTGTATCCTTGGCTGTATGCTGACTTGTGTAAATTTATGAATTCTTCTTCAAACCCGCAAAATTTCCAGATTGCACTCTTTTAAGAAATATTTTCTTCAACTTTGGAAAGTTCCCGAATAACATTCTCTGTTTCTGTGAAAAGATTTTCAGATCACAAAATGTGCACCGGGACAACGTTTCTGGTTTCTGTAAAATCGAGCTCAATGATTTCTGCAGTCTCCAATTGCAGGATGATGGATTAACACCCAAGTCTGGTACGTGACCTATTTTTTAAATACAACATAGCATGTCAAGAAGTAACCTTTATGTTCTGTGATTTTTTTCTTTTTTCTTTAACCTCTGCCACCAAAGGTGTATGGAGACTGTTTTCATCCCTGTCTGTTTGTCTGTGTTTGTTTCTTGGCAAAAATTCTTTTTACGGCATAGCCCAAAGGGCTAAGCAGTCAAGAACAGTGTTTGTCCGTTTGTATGTACGTCCCCTCAAACGTATACCAATCAGAGCTGAGTATCTGGTCACATGACAGGGTGATATGATTATGTCTGATGTCATTGTGGCAGTATGGCAGCTGACTCTCCACACTCTGCCAATTTGATTTATACATCATTCAAGCGAACATATTGTGAAACCTGTCATATATCACAATGGCCAAGCTCTACCTTTACATTTTTTATTCAGTGTTAAACACAAACAAACCGATTGTTAAAATAATCATCACCTATCGAAAGCATCGGCGTTACGTACCTTCCAACAATACGGTACGTATAGGCCTTAGGCTTTACGCCTCACCTTCGGACTGCTTCGGACAAATTAAGCCCAGGTTTGTTAATACAGTAGTGTCTCGTTTCGGTTGTATCGTTTTTGTAATAATGATAATATAGTAAATATAACCGTGACACTTTAATCCCAATGTCATGAAAGGAAAGTTGATGGATTGAAGCGGTGTATGGTTCATGAATCGGTGATGAGCGGTGTTCGGTACTAATATTAATAACCGAGGAAGTAAGGAATTCGCCTCGGTTTTTTTTGATATTAATAACATTTTTGCAATAATGATAATAATAATAATAATACATTTATTTTATATAGCGCTTTTCAAAAAGCCCAAAGGCGCTTTGACAGAGTACAAAAAACAAGTGCAAAAAGACAAAAATCAATAGGTAAATAATCAAAGCAAAAGGAAGGAGAAGGAGAAGAGATAGTCAGGGGTTAAATGCTGTGGGTTAAATGTTGAATGCAGTGTTGAACAGGTGGGTCTTGAGTGATGTTTTGAATGTGGTGAGTGAGGAGGAGTCTCTGCTGGTGTGAGGTAGTGAGTTCCAGAGGGTGGGAGCAGCGATGGAGAAGGCCCTGTCCCCCCAGGATCTGAATTTGGTCCAGATGGAGGGGGGGGGGGGGGTGTCAGGAGGTTGGTACCAGCAGAGCGGAGGTTGCGGGTGGGAGTGTCTCTGGAGAGGAGGTCAGTCAGGTAGGATGGGGCCAGGTTATGGAGGGCTTTGTAGGTCAAGAGGAGCATTTTGTACTGGATTCTCTTGGGGATGGGGAGCCAGTGAAGCTTGTAAAGGACCGGGGTGATGTGGTCACGGGTCCGGGAATGGGTAAGTAGACGGGCAGCGGAGTTCTGAATGTATTGGAGTTTATTGGTGATTATTGAGTTATGATATTATTATGATATTATTTGAGTGAGTGAGTGATATTATTATGAGTTTATTGAGTTATTATGATAACGTAACGTTAATATTGTAGGAAATATAATCGAAACACTAATCCCTTCGTATAGACTAAACTTACTGGAAGTTTAAAATATAAAATCAACATATTAAAGTTGCGGCAGTTTTGTGTCCGTTACATCATTACGTGTATGATGTCATTACAACAGCTGAGTCCACCGACCAACATTTTAATTTAGTAAATTTACTGGGACACCCACTCACTACAGGAGCTGCAGGAAGGGCCATTCATCTTTGAAGTATATAGATTAGTCGATCTACGGTCAGGTGTCAAGAACATTGGGTTTATGTTCATTTACAAAGTTTCTTGTGGAGAGATCGCAAAGTGGTTTAAGCATTCGAGCAGGCACTCAATTCAAAACCCTTAAGGAATGGCTGGCTTGGCAAGCACTACATAGCTGCTTGGTAAATGAGAACACCTCGAACCCATGTGGGGTATATAGATTACAATAGATCTTCGTTCAGTTCTGCAAGTCAAATTTACCTCACGGATGTCGGGATTCCTCCAAATTTCTTTGTTTAATGTTGTGAACACCATTAGCAACTGTTAAAAAAGCTAATCATATGTGTTTGTGGTTTATAATATTGTTACGGAACCCGACGTCGGCCTATGGTTCCCCTTCGAGGGGGGATTAGTCCCCTTGTTTGTTACTGACCGACGTGGTCCCTGAAGCTGCACCGCGACCTCCGGAAAGGCCGGTGCACAGCCCCGTTCGTGACCGCGGATAAGATGTTAATTTGCCGAGCGGATGGCAGCCGCAGCCCGAACCGTTAACCAAGACTAGACCCGATTCTCAAACGTTGGCCAAATCGTGCCACAGGTATTCAATTGGGAAAAGACAAAGATGTCAAAGGCTTTTCGTATCTCTTGTCAAAGGCTTTTCGTATCTCTCACGCAACAACAACCAAAGGCTTCCGCGCGCGCTTATATCTCACTCTGCAGAACTGCTCGTGGGGCTTCCTCACTCATCTGCCTAAGCAGTCCCTCCCAACTCCCTTTTATGAGGGATCTCCCGATCTCCCGATCAACTCCCGATCAAGCCGCCGGCCTTTTGGAAACGTCCATCGGGTCGCTCTCTGCAGTGCCGATTGGTGGGCACGGGCTCTCTGGCTCCACCCTTGATGACGATGGGTGGGCACGCCCTTCTTCCCCGAGCTGACCATGCCGTAATGGCGGCAAATGCAGTTGGCAGTAGAGGCTTTGGGAATGGGAATGAAAGGGGATCTATCTATTTGAATTCGGTGCAATGGAGTATTGATTAATGGAAGACAAAGCCTTAACCTAATACACAGAATAAGGAAATAAACTACCAACAAGGAGGAAATCTATGATTGGCTAACGTGATTGTATATGACCTAACTAAGGGATGCCCTTTTGACCTTTATACACAAATGGAGGAAGGAGGGTGATATTTTACCATTTACTACACAATAAAAAAACACTTCTCATATCCACAACAATATTTTACTAGCCAGGCTGTGCTGCTGTAAACTTTTGATCTTTAGTCAGGTTCACTATGTCAATAAATTATATTTCATTCAAAATCATGGTAGATTAGCAAACCTATACATTTTTGGAAAGGTTATAGCATAAGGAAACTAAAAATCCATGTTTACATTTGGAGAGATACCTGTATGGCGGCCATTTTGGATTTTCAAAATGGCCACTGTAAAATACATATTTTGTTCTATTTCTGCCTCTAATTACCCTAAAAACTTTTTAAAATATACTAAACCTATATTTTCAGGGACAAGGAATCCAATGAAAGTATCAAATTAGTGCTATGGGGAATGGTAACACACGAATCAAAGGTTTTGAATTGCAAAATACTGTCTTTATATTCGCGATAAGTTGCATAATCAAATACATGTTATCATTTTGTACAAGCAGTTAATAACATCAAAATGTGTCACAATAATTCATATCACCAAACATACACAGGCAGTCAGCAAAATCATATATGCACATGCAGTCAGTATAACTTCACATCTACACAGGCAGTCAATGACAAAATATACACAGGCAGTCAATGGCATCAAACATACACGATTACAGAATATGCCATTTATAGTTCGTCATCACTGTCCTGTGTGTCGTATCCGACAATATAGTCCACATCGTTTTCACAGTCCGTTCCACACAAGCAAAGGTCGGTCAAATTGATTGGCAAATCGAATTGGTCGAATGGTCGATCGAATCGAATTCGATGAATCGAATCGAATCGATCGAATTGGTCGAATGGTCGAATGGTCGATCGAAGCGATTGGTCGAATGGTCGAATGGTCGAATTGGTCGAATGGAATTGGTCGAATTGGTCGAATCGAATTGGTCGGAATTGGCAAATGTAAACATTGATTTTCAGATTTTCCATGTAATAACATTTCCAAAAATGTATAGGTTTGCTAATCTACCATGATTTTGAACGAAAAAACATTGTGAACCTGACTATTGTTTTTGATAAGTATTGTTATCACTCTGGTTTGTATGTTTGTCTGTCCGCTCACTTATACTTGCCTACAGGTCACAATTTTAAACCGATCTTCACGAAATGGTTGAGTGGGTGGTCTGACAGAATTATATTTATTTTTGAGGTCAAATGGTCAACCACTTTTTTCTTATTTCTAAAATCCTCTTTTCATCCAATTGACTTGAAAATTTGAATTGGATTTCAATATCGGCGAACTGAATTCAACCTCCAACTATTTTTGACATCATCATCGGCCAAAAGGTCAATATCGGCTAAACAACAACCTTTTCAAATTTCTAAAACCTTCAATTTTAATCCGATTAACTTGAAATTTGAATAGGACTTTCATGTCAGATTGCTGAATTCAACCACCGTCTATTTTTGAAACCAACATAGGCCAAAAGGTCAACACAGGCCAAAGGTCAACAACCGTTTTGAATTTTTAAAATCCTCAATTTTCATCCGATTTGCTTGAAATTTGAACACGATTTTCATGGCTGATTTCAAACACCCACTATTTTTGAAGTCTAAAGGATGCACTGCTGAGTACCATTCTACTCCATTTCCATTTAATTTGTTTTTATTTTTTTGTATACTGAGTCAAGCCTCATGTAAGAGCTAACATTACATGTGCAAACATGCATGGACCCATAAAACATACAATAAATAAAGGGAACAGGAGACAAGAGGGGGAGGGCGAGTTAAGCATACAAGCACAACAACAGTGGAGAACAGGGACATCTGTGGAATGGAAAGGGCCGGTGAGTGGGTGGGGAGGGGGGGAGGGGAGAAGAGGGAAGGGGTACATGGTATGAAGCAAATGAACACTACGTGGAATTTCAGGAAAGAAGTTGGAGATTGAAAGAGGTGGATTTGGGGTGTTTTAATGGGGGTAGAAAAGATCACGGTTTTGAATGGGGGAAGATAAGAGATGGTGTTGGACAGCTGTTTTAAAGACTTGGAGGGAGGAGTGGGATTGAAGAGTGTGGCATTTGTTCCAGAGGCAGAAAAAGATGAATGAAAGAGTGAAGGTGAGCAGAGAGTCTTGATTTTGGTAGTTTTATGAGAAGAGCATTGCTGGCAGATCTTGTGCATCCTAAATAATTATTTGAGGAACATAGCACAGACAGTGCATGGGGAGCTCGGCCAGAGAGGAGCCTATAGAAGACAAAGATAAACAACCTGCCTGCGGTGAGAGAGTGAAATGCCATCAGAATCAGCTTCATCACGGGAGATACCAATGATTCCAAAAGCTTTGGTTTCTACAGCGTGAAGTTGAGTTGGGTGTGAGGCAGGAGCACCAGCCCAGAGGGGAGAGCAGTACTCCATCAAGCTGTGGATGAAAGCTTTGTATGTGGTGAGAAGCTCAGTTGTAGATGGGACCAAGAAAGACAGGAAAGAAAGAAAGGATTTCGGATTAACCAAGAAAGGACTTCACACGACGGAGGATGCCCAGTCGGTGACTGCCTTTGGAGGCCAGTTTGGAAATGTGGTTTTCCCAGGAAAGATTCCCAGATATTGAGACCCAAAAGTTTGAGTGACAGAACTTCTTTGAGAGCATTTTTGAGGAAGTAGATGGGAAGGATTTCCAGATGGTCTTTTCAGAGAGACATTGTGAGAGTGTGAGATTTGTCACGATTGAAAGACATGTTCCACTTGTTTGACCAGTCTGTGATTTTGTCCAGGTCTGCAGAGAGTGAAGAGGCTGCTGCCTACCGATCTCAGGGTTGAGATATGGAGCAGCAGAGAGTGGAGTCATCAGCAAAGAGTTAGAGAGGATTATCCAGAGAGTCGGATAGATCAATAATGCCGACCAGAAAAAGCACAGGGCACAGCATACTGCCTCGAGGAACTCCAGCCTGGACAGGAAGCATTTTTGAGGTGAGAGATTTCCAATCGAGAAGGGAGATGAGAGAATTCCATTCAGGGCCACACGTTGAATATGACCGGAGAGGAAGCCTTGCATGGAGATTTCAATCCAGCAAGCCGTGCATGGAGACTTCAATGGATACCTTAAGAGGAGAGTTTGGTGAGCATGGCGGGGTGCCCGACTGCATTGAAGGCACGACATATGTCGAGGGAGACTGCTCTGATTTCCTGTTTAGCACTGAGGACCTCCATCCATTTTTGTGACAGCAGAAACAGCATGTCCAGATTAGAGTGGCCTGGTCTGAATCCAAAATGATGATCAGAGATGAAGCCATTGGAGAAGAGAAATGATTTAATATCAGAAGAAATCAGGGAATTCCATGACCTTGCTGAAGATTGGGAGTAGGTTGATTGGTCTGTAGTTTCAGGGATCTGTTTTTGCACCTTTTTGTGTAAAGTGATAATGTTGTCTGATTTCCAAGCAGATGGCAGATGACCTTGAGCAAAAGAGAGGACGAACAGAATAGAGAGAGGGTGTGATAGTGTGGCAGAGCAGGATTTTGGGACCCGTCGGCTGATGCCGTTTGATTGAGTTGCGGAATCGGAGTAGAGGTTTGACAGAAACTTCTCCACCTCGTGGAAGAGGAGGACACATAGTCCAGGAGCAGCTGGGTACGACTGGTTAAGGTGGGTACAGAGAGTGATGGGTTTTTGACACAATAATTTGAGGGAAACGCAAACTTAAGGCATTCAGCTTTTTCACTTGCGGAGTCAGGTGTGTGGCCGTTTGAGGTAAGGGAGGGCAAGGAAGGGGAACAAACACCCAAAAAGAAATACACTACCGGTCAAAAGTTTTAGAACACCTCAATTTTTCCAGTTTTTATTGAAATTTACGCAGTTTAATGTCTCAATGTACTTTGAAATTAAGCATAGAACAAATAAACAACAACACAACAACAACATGCATTTTAAGGCCATGTTACCTGCTAGAGCGGGGGTTAGCCTAAATAAAATAAACAAATAAAATAAATAAAATAAACAAATAAACATAGAACAAATAAACAATTGGAGATAAAAAATAAATCATAGAATCATTTTGTTTAACAAAATTTAATTTAAATTTTTGACTCAGCAAAGTAGCCACCTTTTGCAGATATAACCCCCGAACACACTCGTGGCATTCTTTCTACAATGAAAATCAAATATTTGTCTGGAAGTTCTTCCCAACACTGTTGCAGAAGTTCCCACAAATGTGTTGCACTTGTAGGTTGCTTTGCTTTCACCCTGCTGTCCAGTTCATCCCAAACCAGCTCGATGGGGTTTAAGTCTGGAGACTGTGCTGGCCATTCCATGATTTGAAGCCCACTGTCTTGTTATTTTCCTCGAAGGTCGTTTTGACATAGCCTGGAGGTGTGTTTAGGGTCATTATCTTGCTGTAGGATGAACCCCTGATCAACTAGGCGTATACCAGAGGGTATTGCATGCCACTGCAAAATGCTGTGGTACCCCTTTTGGTTCAGGGTGCCAGTCACTCTGTGAAAGTCGCTGACTGGATCCAGCAATAGAGCCCTAGACCATCACGCTTCCTCCATGTTTGACAGTTGGTGTCACCCACTGAAGAACCATCCTTTCGCCTACCCGACGGCGTACAAAAACCATGCTTGATGAACCAAATATTTCAAATTTTGATTCATCCGTCCATAAGACCTTCTTCCAGTCCTCCAGTTTGCCCTCCAGTTTAGCAATACTTGGACATGTTAAATAGGGTGGTGTATGACGGTGATATAGAAGACTGCTTCAGTCACGCTTAAAATCCATTATTTTTATTTTTAACAATCTTTAACTTCATGATTATATTTTAATTGAAGTACACATTCCATGGCATAACATGTTCTATGAACTCTCAAGATGGTTCTCAATCTCATTTCCCTGCAAAAGACTGATGCTGATTTGTACACAGGTGATGTCTGTCCTGTAAATATGGAAGGCATACAACACAACAACGATTCATCTGTGACAGAAGATTCAAAATGTGCTTCTGCAAAGGAAGGTTCAGATTATATTCACAAGACAAATGGAAGTTCTTCCTGTTTTGCAACTGGTGAGTGGAAATGCAAAAAATTAACATACAATCTTTTGTCTTGAGATAATATATAATTTTCGGAAACATGTTAAATATCTTGCATTTTGATTTGGTCCAAAAAAAAAAGTGTTCTTTGTTTCTGCAGAACAATCAAGAAGTAATATGGGACAAATAAGGTCCAATCGCAGCTTGACAGCGAGGAAGAAGCCTTTTTTGAAGAAACAATCACGTAATCAAGACTCACTTCCTATAAAATACAAGTACATGTCTGGGCCTCGCAACACCAAGATTAATATTGAATTAAACAAACACAAAAAGATTGTCAAAAGGCGAATATCTTATAAATGTAATGTGTGCAGATTGGATTTTGCTTCAACGAGTAACATCAAAATACACATGAGGATCCACACTGGAAAACAACCCCACAAGTGCTCTGTCTGTGATAAAGGTTTCTCTCAAAAAAGCAGTTTGAAATTACATAAGAGGATCCATACAGGAGAGCGTCCTCACAAATGCTCGATATGTGATAAAGGTTTCTTGACAAAAAGCAATTTCAAATTACATATGAGGATCCATACAAGAGAGCAACCTTACAAATGCTCGATATGTTATAAAGGTTTCACTCAAAAAGGCAGTTTGACATTACATATGAGGCTCCATACAGGAGAGCGTCCTTACAAATGTTCGATATGTGATAAATGTTTCTCTCGAAAAGGCAGTTTGAAATCACATATGAGGATCCATACAGGAGAGCGTCCTTACAAATGCTCGATATGTAATAAAGGTTTCTCTCAAAAAGGCAGTTTGAAATGCCATATGAGGATCCATACAGGAGAGCGTCCTTACAAATGCTTGATATGTGATAACGTCTTCTCTGAAAACGGCAGTTTGAAATCACATATGAGGATCCATACAGGAGAGCGTCCTTACAAATGCTCGATATGTGATAACGTCTTCTCTGAAAACGGCAGTTTGAAATCACATATGAGGATCCATACAGGAGAGCGTCCTTACAAATGTTTCATATGTGATAAAAGTTTCTCTCATAACACCAGTTTCAAATCACATATGAGGATCCATACAGGAGAGCGTCCTTACAAATGTTTCATATGTGATAAAGGTTTCTCTCGTAACACCAGTTTCAAATCGCACATGAGGATCCATACAGGAGGGCGCCCTTACAAATGCTCGCTATGTGGTCACGGTTTCTCTGAAAAAGGCAATTTGAAATCACATATGAGGTTCCATACAGGAGAGCGACCTCATAAATGCCCAATATGTGAGAAAGGCTTCTCTCGAAAAGACAGCTTGAAATTACATATGATGATGCATACAGAAAAGATCCTCAAAAATGCTCGATTATGTGATAAAAGTTTCTCTCAAAAAGGCAGTTTGTAAACGTATATGAAGATAGAGGAGAGCTGAATTCTGAAATCCCAGAATATGAAAAATGTGGTTAAGAGAATTTCGAAATTGAAGAAACCTGAAATTGTACCAATGATAGTTGGAGCAACAGGGAATTTGGATGATCAAGAAAACCCTAACTGAGCTCTTAAAAAGCAATGCAGGGAATATCACGACGAACAATCTATAAGTGGTGGCTGTCAGACGTTGCTTCCACCTCCTAAAACCTGACGATGGAGATGACAACCAACGAGAGCATCTGTACAAATGTTCTATTTGTGACAAGGATTTTATTTCTAAATGGAGCTTCAACTTCCATAGTTCAACCCATGCTGGAGTGCTCACATAAAAAGTGCTATTTTCAAAAGAGAAAAAGGGAAAAGTTTTGCTAATAAAGGTTTGTTAAATTCACATGGCATTACCCATACTGGGTTGTACGTGCCCCCCTTGTAAACGATCCTCAGCAGTAGGCATGGTATTCAATGAACCAGTAAGGAGAAAGCTATCGTGAAAGTTTACAGCGCTTTGGGCATATACCTTGTAAGCACAACTTCTCAGCATACCATCTGTAACCCCTGACAACCAGCCAGCACTTGGAACTCCTTCATGAAAACCATACCACTGGCTGTCACCAGAATGTCCACTACAATGATTGCAAATTGGTGCCAAAAGACAAGAATCTGAAAATGCTAACCCCATCTGTGTCTTCAAACTAAGTTTAAAGAAAATGACAGCTTTAAAAAAAAAAGTAAAATTTATTCATTTGCTTCTCCGTATTCTCATAATAGAGGATTGTTGAAAAATCGATGCCGAAAATTCAAATGGTAACAGAACTTAATCTCTCAATCTGATCTTGGATCACATCGTGCTTCTTTCAGGGTCTTCCTTAGGTTGCCAGTTTGTAATTCTTGTCTTTGTCCTTGCCACATATCCAGCTATGTTCCATTTTAATTTTTTGATTGTGACCAGTGTTTATGAATTTTGTTTTCCATCTGATTTAGTTGTTTTTCTTGTCCCTTTTTGATTATCTTTTTGATTTTGATTATATTTTTGATCATCCCTTGTCCCTTTGCGACTATTTTGATTATGCTTGTTGATATTTTCCCATGGCAGTTTGAACATCAATTTTTACTCGATCTTTGCTGAAGTCCATGTTTCATTACAATGTGTGATATGGGGATAACACCATTGTCGTAAAATTGCTGATCAGAAGAACACTCCTGCCTATGTTTTACATAAAACTTGAATTTGTGAAGGGTTTCACAATAAAGAGAGGTCCTCAAAGCACAAATGCACTGTCTGTTATTGTGAATATGTAATGGCACATGATGATCAATTATCAGTGAGGGGAGAGTTTGGAGTTGTCCATGTCCCTGTGGAAGTGTAAAATTTATCGATGAATCGAGTGATTTATATGAGCCACAACCTGTCAAAATAGTGTGTTTAGAACCTACTTACCTCGTGTGCAAGTTTTTGTACTGAGTTCAATAAATAGGTTGTGGAAAGATATTAATTTGAAAGATATTGTTTTCAAGGCAAAAATGATACATCTAGCACCAGGTTGTCTGACTGGCACCAGGTTGTCTGAAGTAAATTAGCATTCAAAAAAAGTTAATTACATATTCCATTGTTTGGTAAAACTCATTTCCATCAATGCTTATTTGCCATTTGCTCGGCAAACTTGTTTTCATTGTGGCTGTGGTATCGGCTCAGTATGGAGTCTGTAACGAACATTGTTTGATATGAATGATCGTTTTAAGGCCATTTTTCCCCGCTAGAGTGTGGGTTAGCCTTGCGGGCCCCATGACAATCATGGTTCCCTGTTTGAGGCAATGTTTTTATGGCCGGATGCCCTTCCTGGCGCCAACCCTTGCTCACGCTCTTACGATGTGCAGGGATACGGTGTATCTATTCTAAATCGGGGTACACACCGTGATCATTCATCCCAGCAAGCTGGTACTCAATTTGCCGACCTCGGAAGGATGACAGGCTGAGTCAACCCCCCTGGTGTTAATTCAGCGATCGACCGGGATTCGAACCCAGGATCCTAGGATCCCAAGCCGGCACCCTATCCGCTAAGCCAACACCAGGGTTTGATAGTGAAATGCAAATACTTGTAAATTATTGGGCAGGATGGAGGGGTGTGTTCCCTCCCACTTCTGGAAATGGATGGTTTGCTTTTGCGTTAATCTGTGGGGGATGGGTTCACATATACCTTTCTTTCTTCCCACTTGCTCTTCATATACAAGTTCATCTTATAACTAGGTTTTGAAAATTGCGTACGGAACTATAAATATTGTGTGGTCTTGGGTTTTACAAAAACAAGACAAGGCAACAATTTGGAAATAAATACCTCTAATTCATACAGTTGCATACAAGTTTGCTTCAGCAGGGGAGCTATCTCTGGCCTTTTGAGTTAAAAAAAAACTGTCAGGAGTTCCAAGTAAATCTTTTTCAAAAGCAATAATTAAAATTATAAACATCTACTGAATTATTAGGACAGTTATGCTAAAATCGTGTGAAACAATAATGTTAAAGATGAATGAATTACAGATAAAATGCAGGTTTGGAATTTGATGTGCTTGCAAAACTCAGGTATTGCTAAGATTACATTTAAAAGTTTAATAAGTAAAATATATAAAGTTTTTTTTGTAGTTTACATTTACATAGTATAAAGTAAGTAACCTTTCAGATGTCCTTGTAGTGCCGAACAGGAGTAAAATATATATCCACTTATTTCTTACAAATGCTTCAAATTGAGATAGTCAATGAATGATCTTCAAATGTCCTTGAAGTCTTCAAGGATAATTAAAAGAATGATGGCTCCGCAAGGTCTGACAAAAGACATTGGGAAACAGATGTGCCTCATTAAGAATATTTGATATGCAGACCTAATCTCTAACTCATTCGGCAGGAAGTCTGCCCATCCCAACATTTCACTCGCCCTATCAGATTGCATTTCTTTATCCCTCCCACCCATATGTCATTCGACCAATCCCCACTGCTCTCATCCCTCCCACCCATACCTTGCTCAACCAATCCTACTACTCTCCTCCCCTTTTCTTCATGCGACCAATCCCATCTTCGCTCCTCCTTTTACTTGCCCCTCCCAATTATTTCTTTGTTTCCATCCGGTATAAAACATGTTGACAACTTCAGCTATTAGGATTTTCGCTTGGCTGTCGATACTGTATACTGTGCATGCTGGTGTATTTGGTGTGTTTTTATGACATTTTCTTTGTACATCTCTGCTGTACCAGGATTTTTCACTTAGGACTTTCATTTAGGATTTTGTTGTGTATCTGGCAGCGTGCTCTTCCTGATTTGCAGTGTTTTTCTCTTGTTTTGATAAGGGTTTATTGTTTCTTGCAGTGTATCTTCTTGTAAACAAAAAGTGATATCCTCCTCGGGAATTAAAATTTGTCAATCCTTCTGACAAAAGGTTTGGACATTGAATTCTTGATTCATCAATTGCATACTGTCCAAATTCCACAACATCCCCATAAGTAATCCTGATCAAACCGAGAGTTGTTCACCAAACCAGTTGAAAGCCTTGCATAGCTTTTACCATCATGGCATGACTGCACTTAATGCCATCACTGATTGCTGCCAAGCAGCTCAGTTACTCAGGTCTCAATATGGAAGGCTACACAGCTGGTTGCTACAACATTTTTCTCAATGTGGAGGAGGGAATACCTTTAAACACAGAGGGGAACTAACCCCTCCTCCCCCCCCCCCAAAAAGGTTGAGATTGAAGTCTATGTGGTCACTGGCCAGACCAAGCAGTAAGAATCATTCCAAAAACAAAATTCCAAAAACAGATCCTTGTAACTACAGACCAATCAGCCTGTTCCCAATCATCATCAAGGTCATGGAATCCATCATCACTTCTGACATTAAATTCTTCCTCTTCTCCAATGGTTTGATCTGAGATCATCAATATGGATTCAGACCAGGCCACTCTACTCTGGACATGCTACTTCGGCTGTCTCAACAATGGACGAACGTCCTTAACGCCAGACAGGAAATTGGAGCCGTCTTCCTTGACATATCTCGTGCCTTTGATACGGTCGGGCACGCCATCCTGCTCACCAATCTCTCCTCTTTTGGTATCTGTGTAAGAGGGAGAGGGAGAATTAGATGCAGGACAAGGGGGAGGGGTAGGGAAAGATGAGGGAGGAGAGGGGAGGTAGGGAGCCCTGTTGCCATTGTGTCAGAGATTGCAGGAGAGCTTGGAGAAAGGGAAGGATGAGAAGGAGAAAAGGTTTGATGGTGATGGGATGAGGCACAGTGAGGAGTTGTTTGAGGGGTAGCAGAGTGAAGTAGAAGGTAGGAGAATGTGGAAGTATGAGTTGGAAGGGAGAGGAAGTGGGGAGGAGGCAGTTTTGTGGAGGAGTTAAGAGGCAAATTTGAGGAGGAGGGGTGAGAGGGGAGAATTGAAGAAAAATGGTGAGGGGGGAGTTTTGAAGGGAAAGGTTGATAGGTGATGGGGGAGATTTGATGGGGAGGGGTGAGGGGGGAAATTTGAGTGGAGGGGTGAAGGGGGAGATTGGAAGTGGAAGGGTGAGTTGGGAGTTTTGAAGGGGAGGGGTGAGAGGGGAGATTTGAAAGATTGAAGGAAATCAAACATTTGTTACAGACTGGGTTTCCTGAGATATTCAAATCAGAGATCCATTTGAGGAGGGGTTGAGTGAAAGTGATGTCATGAAATTCTGTCGAACGTCAGAATTTGCTACGCGGCCGTTATACGAAATTCCGCTATGCGGCCATTATAAGAACTCGGTCACTCAGCGCTATGATCATACCTGAGACATTAACTGTATGCTATGCTGGTGCATAACTAGATGGTACGTACCGCCACTTTGTTACAGCTTGCTTGTGCTCATATGTAAACTCATTACTAGTTCAGATGTATGCTGAATATTGATATGATGTTCACTGGTTCTCTTTACAGGTATTGTTAGGGATCGAATGATATTAAACTCATGATCTGAGCCAATGTTGTAACTCTGATTCTTCCAACAATTAATATCATTAGTCTCTTGTCCTGATCGACAATGATGAATCATAAGCTGATACTCGTCCCGATTTTCGGAGCAGACCCACAAGCCCCGGACTCGGCTGCCCAGCTCCAGCACTGGCTTTGACTGCTGACAAGGTACCTCGGAGCCCAAGCTGAACTCATGGATGAGACAAAGCTCGCGGTGCTTAACTCACGCTTGTCCCATTCTGTCTATCAGTACATCTCTCAGTGCGTCACGTACGATACGGCTGAAGCGGTCTATGCCGGATCTACATCAAGACACGAAGCGTGGTCTACACCCGGTATCTGCTCTCCTCACGACGGCAGGACCCTTCGGAATCCATCGATCACTTCGTTCAGGATCTCCGCCGTTTAGCGTCCTTCGTTCAGGATCGTCCGTACGTCACTGCGGGGCTAACTGGTGAGCGACCGGAGAGGGCTGCTGCAGCGGAGCGAGCGGATGCTGAACCTCCGCTGGAATTGGGGACAACGGACACTCTCGAGGCTTCGGGCCCGAGCTTGACCGCCGCTACTACCATGACCCCATAGGCCGGGGGTACCGCAAAGTGCTATTTTTGTGGGAATCAAAATCAATTGAGGACAGTTTGCCCCACGCATAAGGCGACGTGCCATTCGTGCTCACGAAAAGGTCATTTCTCAAAGGTATGCCGATCGACACGGGGCCAGCGAACTCGCCCGACATTGTCCGTGCTTTTCGCGTGGTCCGGGGCACAATCTGCATCTCATGCGACCTTGACTTGGATCCACTCGCATCCTGCGAGGCGCCGTCAAGCGCCCTTGACTGTGATCTCCCCACACGGGCCTCGCGCGGCACGCATGCCCTTGACGGGAACTCTTTCATCGCCCGCGGCGATTTCACGCTCAACGCTAGCTGGCATCGGACTTGCGTGCGTGGCTCGATCGCCACCTCTGGATGTTTCAACAACTACAGGTCCACCCGGTTTAACCAATGCTGTTATTCCTGTCATGATTGAGGGACAGATGGCCAACGCCTTGATCGACACAGGCGCTACTGATAGCTATGTTGACTTGCGGCTCGTCCAGAAGCATGGCTGGCCGATTCTCGGGACAACGCGCAGGATTTTCATGGCTTCCCAAGCTCTTTGGCTGCGTACCAAAGGCGAATGCCGGCTGAAGCTAGTGATCAATGGCGGAATGTTTCCGGATGTGCATTTAATGGTTTTACCAACGTTATCTGCAGAAGTGCTACTAGGTCACGATTTTCTCCGTCGACATGGACGCTTGGAAATGGAATCTGGAGGTGACAATACTCTCTCTGTGTGTGCTCTGGCCGGGATGGAAATTGAACCCCTGATGCTGTTTCCAAATTTGACTCCTGACTGCACCCCGGTTGCCATTAAATCGCGACGATACTCGCGGGCTGACACGCAATTTATAGCGGAGGAAACTAGCCGACTTCTGAAGGAGGGTATAATCGAACCTAATCGATTGCCTTGGAGGGCTCAAGTTCTGGTAGTCCAGACAGAAAATCATCGCAAACGCATGGTAATCAACTACTCGCAGACGATTAATCGGCTTATGCAACTGGATGCCGACCCACTCCCGGGATCGGATTCCCTGGTTCGGCAGGTGGCCCAGTACTCGATCTACAGCACATTAGATCTCCGCAGTGCGTATCATCAGATCCCTATCGCAGAGGCCGATCGCATCTACACCGGTTTTGAATCCGGACAGAGGTTGTACCAGTTCACTCGATTACCTTTTGGGGTCACAAATGGGGTGGCATGCTTTCAAAGGGCCAAAGATGACATAATCGCTAAGGAACACTTAACCGATGTCTCTGTTTACCTGGACAATCTAACAGTTTGTGGGTACGATCAGGCCCATCCTTATGCTAATTTGCAGTGTTTCCTCCAGGTTGCGCGCACATATCGGCTAACTCTGAACGAGGCTAAATGTCGCTATTCCGCCCGCACGATAGATCTCCTGGGGTACACCGTGACCCAGGGCACTATCACTCCAGACAAGGAGCGGCTGCGACCTTTGCTCGACATGGCCCCACCGCATGATCACGCTTCGTTGAAGCGTGCCCTCGGACTATTTGCACATTACTCGAAGTGGGTTCAAAATTTTTCTGAAAAGCTCCGCCCACTTGTAGATTGCAAAGTGTTCCCCATGTGTCATACCGCCAAGGCCGCTTTCCATGGCCTGAAGTCCGACATAGCTGGCGCCGCTGTGTCGTCTATCGATGACAGTCAACCCTTTGTTTTGGAAAGCGAAGCATCCAACCACGAGATAGCTGCCACGCTCTCTCAAGGGTGGTTGGGGGGGGGGGGGGGGAGGAGGCGACCTGTAGCCTTCTTTTCAAGGACTTTCTCCTCTGCGTAGAACGTCATTCGTCTGTCGAGAAGGAAGCGTACGCCATCATTGAGTCTATTAGGCGTTGGAGACCCTATCTGCTTGGCAAATGTTTTGAGGTCATTACTGATCAGCAAAGCATCGCTTTCATGTACGACACGCGCCATGCCCAACGCATTAAGAAGGAAAAGATCACTCGCTGGCGGATAGAGCAAGCCGATTTTTGCTTCACTATTAAGTATCGCCCAGGGCGGGATAATCTCGCCGCCGACGCATTATCACGCCCTTCGGTGTGTGCCAGTCTCACCTCCTTTGAGGATCTGCGTGTTCTTCATGAAACGTTGTGCCATCCCGGAGTGACGCGTTTCGCTCATGTGAACAGTCACAATTTGCCCTACTCTGTTGAAGACATTCGGCAGCTGTGTCGCACTTGTTCCGTTTGTGCTGAACTCAAACCTCGTTTCTACAAACCACCAATGGGTACACTGATTCAGGCTACTCGGCCTTGGGAGAGATTGGCAATGGACTTTAAAGGGCCTCTACCGGCTTCGTGTCTCCCTGCTAGTCCTAGCGTACCGGCCTCGGATAGCTCTCGCTATCTCCTCACAATAGTTGATGAGTTCTCCAGATTCCCTTTTGCTTTCCCGTGCAATGATATGTTCGCTGCGACAGTTATCCGGTGTCTGCAGATTTTGCTCTCCATGTTCGGGAATCCAGCTTACGTACACACCGATTGAGGTGCTGTGTTTCTGTCCCAGGATGTGAGGACCTTTTTGCTCCAGCGCAATATAGCTTCAAGCTATACTACCCCGTACAGGCCACAGGTGAACGGTCAGGTGGAAAGATTTAATGGCATTATATGGAAGGCCATTACTCTGGGCCTTAAGTCTCGCGGACTAGGACTCGACCGATGGACCTGGATGGTGCACGGGGCATTAAACTCGATCAGGACTTTATTATGCACAGCTACTAATCAAACTCCTCACGACTGTCTGTTTCGTTACTTGTGCCATTCTGGGGCTGTTCAACCTTTGCGGGGCTGGCTAGCTGAGCCCGGACCGGCTTTCCTCAAATGCGCTGTTCGTCAAAGTAAATATGACCCTCTTGTCGACAAGGTTCACATTCTCCAAGCCAATCCCGAGCACGCTCGAGTGCTGCTGCCAAATGGACGCGAGTCTACAGTCTCGGTGCGTCATCTTGCTCCGTGCGGGGATACCGTTCAGCCGGACTTCAGCCAGGGGGACCTGTTGATGGGGAATTCACCGTCGGCTCCGCTCCCGCACACGCCCGATCCGGTCGGCCCTGAGCTGCCGCCGCCGTCTCCCGAGATAGGCGTTTCTTCCGACGTGGGGGAATTTGGTCTCGCGGTTGACGCTCCCGATGCTTACCGAACATGCGTCGGAAGAGAAACTCGACGCCCCGATCGCTACGGCTGGGACTGACATGACTTGCTGCTCTGTGTACTTTTTTGCTACCTGAGTTTCTATACTGAATTCCGCTTGCTTTCACCCCTAGGGGTAGTGTAGATTTAACGCCGGGGAGAATGTCATGAAATTCTGTCGAACGTCTGAACCCTGGTGTCATGCGTCTTTTGCCCGCTACTTGGCTGTTATAAGCACTCGGTCATTCAGTGCTATGATCATACCTGAGACATTAACTGTATGCTATGCTGGTGCATAACTAGATGGTACGTACCGCCACTTTGTTACGGCTTGCTTGTGCTCATATGTAAAGTCATTACTAGTTCAGATGTATGCTGAATATTGATATGATGTTTGCTGGTTCTCTTTACAGGTATTGTTAGGGATCGAATAATATTAAACTCATGATCTGAGCCAATGTTGTAACTCTGATTCTTACAACAAGTGAGTTTCAAGAATGAAGAAAGGAAGAATTGTACGAGATTTAAAAAAAAATTGTGATGGAAAGATTTAATGAGCAAATTGATTGGAGCCTTTTGAACAGGAAGAAAAAAAGCGAGTTGTAGTACACAAATGAATACAACATGGCAGGGGGGAGTTGAAACATTATAAAGCAAAACCGTTGGTTCAACACGTGGACCGCGTGTTGAATTATTCAAAAAACTAAAAAAAACAAAATTCCAAAAACAGATCCTTGCAACTGCAGACCAATCAGCCTGTTCCCCATCATCATCAAGGTCATGGAATCCATCATCACTTCTGACATTAAATCTGATTATGTTTGTCATTGTGATATGAGGGGAGGGGAGACCGTGAGGAGAGAAGGTAATTATTATTATTATTATTCTTTTTTTTTTTTTTTTGGTAATTAAGACATCAAACAAAGGGTAGGAAGTTAGGGGAAAGGTAGGAGGTGGAAAAAAAACCCAGAGAGAGCTCGAATGTGAATAACAAAAGACCGTAAGAGGTGACTGAGTAGGCCTCGAGGCTAACCAGGACCCAAACAAATACAACCAAACTGACTGACTAATACACAATTTTGCACGAAATGCAAAACACGGTCGAACCAGAAACACGGTAGATGCATACACAGCAAAACAAAACACTTAACTTTGAGAAAAATAAAAAACTTAACTTTGATCGACGTGGATGAGTTCTGACGACACAACCTCACCCGGGGAACCGGAAGTGGACGTCCATCTGTGAGAAAAATGGCGACACATACAGGCAGACCAATGGCTCTCTTATCAAAGGGAGGCGCAAAGCGCCCCTCCCTTTATATAAGGGATCGTTTCTCTGCATGCAGCTTTTACATGGGGACTGAATATGCATTTCTCGGCTTCTACTGGTCGAAATCAGCTGCAAATTTCAGAAGTAAATGCTCTTTACGTTCAGGTAATATGTTTCAAATTTGAGCAACATCCGTTAATGCATTCTTCAGTTTTATTTAGAAAACCCTCAAAATCATGTTGGTGTCTGTCCGTCCGTCCGTCCGGCCGCCCAAAATGTATTGGCGCTCATATCTCAAGGACTATACATTGAAACAAGCTGAAACTTGGAATATACATTGGCCAATAGGTCCAGTTAATGGCTTTGAAAACAAATTCCACCGAAGTGCCATATTTTTTGCTTTAAAATTAAACATATATTTATATATACAGACTTGGCATTTAATATGGAATATTTTTTTTGTGGGGGTGAACTTACTTTTCAAGATGACAGAACCAAAAGTTCATTGGAATTATGTTGAAATTATTCTAGATTTTCTTAATTTGACCTTTAAAAGAAACAAAAACCACATTTGACATTTCGAAGCAAATAAATTCATCCTTGAAAGTGATGTAAACTGATATCGAACTCAATTCACGGACAGTACTGTGTTAAACTTCTGTGCGTTTTCCAGAAGTATCTCTTTATTATGCACATTAGCCAAAAATTATTTTTAACAAAAACAAAAGTTTAATTACGACTGGGATTACGGAGAGTAAAATTACAGTTCAGTACTTCATGTAACCCCCACGAGCATTCAGGAGAGCACGTACACATTGAGGCATGCTGTTCACGAGATTTGCCAAGGTTTGGACAGGAATCGCTTGCCATGCAGTTACAATAGCCTGCTGCAATTCACGCACAGAGGCAGGCTGCTGGTCTAAGTTGTCGATTTGACACGTTAATTCTGCCCACAAGTTCTCTGTCGGATTCATATCCGGGGACATGGCAGGCCACTCCATATGCTAGACACCACGGTCAGCAAGAAAGTGTTGGATCATGCGGGCACGATGAGGCCGTGCATTGTCATCTTGGAAGACAAAGTTTCCTCGAAAGGCTGCATGAACAATTGGAAGCAATGTTTCTTCCAGAATGGCCCTGTGCTTGAACTGGTTCAGGTTTCCATTCAGAACAACCAGGTCAGTTTTGCCCCTGCATGAAAAGCAGCCCAAACGGTCACCCCACCACCTCCAGCTTGGACTCTTGGCACTATACAATCTTCGTTGTAGGCTTCATGCACTTGTCTGAGCACTCGGACGCGGCCACATTGACGATAGACCAGAAATCTGGACTTGTCACTGAAGATCACGTGATTCCAGTGTCCTGGCTGCCATTGACGGTGCTCTCTGGCCCACTGCAATCGGCGCTGGTGGTGTTGTCTGGTCAGATGTGGCTTTCTCAGGGGACGCCTGGCACGATAGCCTGCTTGAACCAGTCGTTGGTTGACTAGCCTTCTGGATACAAGCACATTTGTCAGTTGCTGCCACTCAGCCCTAAGCCGATTAGCTGACTTGGTACGGCCATTGCGGACTAACCGGTGCAGCTGGCGGTCATCCCTCCTTGTGGTTCTGCGGGGACGTCCTGGCCTCAGTATTGGAGTAGGGACACCCCTCTGAGCATTTCGTTTCTGGATCTTTGACACCTGACCTTGAGTGATGCCATACTGCCGAGCAATAGCACGCTGTTTCATGTTGGAATTTCGTAAAGCCATCATTCCATGACAAACAGCATTGTCGAGTTGACGGACCATCTCCAGGGGAAGCGGCAATAACCTTTGTAGACGTGCAACAGTTGTTTTCCACGAATACAGAACGCAACAACCCTGATATACCCGATTGTGAAGCCAATCGTCAAATGTACCTGTCCGTACATTTTGTCACGCCACCTGTGATATAATCCTGTTATTGACCTCTTGCTGCGACAGACAATCAGTGACATGGTTCTTTTAACAAAGAAATCACCGAAGCATAAAAGAAACTCACCAGATTGATATACCGAGTTCAGAAAGTAAACCCAAGTCAAGAAAAAAAAAATATTCCATATTAAATGCCAAGTCTGTGTATATATATATATATATATATATATATATATATATATATATATATATATATATATATATATATATATATATATATATATATATATCTATATATATACATATATATATATATATATATACATATATATATATATATATATATATTAATATATATATATATATTATTGCGGATTTGAGAATCCTGTGTAATTGTTGTAAATATCACCCTCTGTAAAATGTAATGATTCCTTGTAAATATCTCAGCTTTGTGTGTAAAGGTCAAAGTTCCCCCCCCCCCCCCCCCCCCCAGTTAATCCATCGCATGCACGTAGGCCACCATATACCCTTCTAAATAGTTATTTCCTTATTATGTGTATTAGTTTAAGGCTGTGTTTCCCATTAGTTGACTCTGCATTGCACCGAATTGAAATAAGATAGATCCCCTTTCAATGCCCTCAAAGCCTCTATTGCCAACTGCATTGCCGCCATTACGGCGTGGTCGGCTCGGAGAAGAAAGGCGTGGCCCGCCCCTCGTCATCAGAGGGTGGAGCCAGGAAAGCCCTTGCCGACCAACCAAGGATGAGTGGGTATGGCTCAAGAGGGTGGGGTTATAGAACCCATTGGAACAGCCCCCACCAGGAGATGCGTCAAAGAGGAGAGTTGAGTGAGCAGCATCAAATGAGTGAGCATTCCACCGGAGTCCACCGCAGCTTTGAACCAACCGGAGCTGAACCAACCGGAGCTGAACCAACCGCAGTTTTGACCACCGCAGCTTTGAGTGTCGACAGCGGTGACAGCAGTTGCGGCCACGAAGCAACGTCGCCGTGCGGAGAGGATTGGGGAGAGTCGGCGGCTGCTCAACTCGAGCCGGGATCACACCAATCACCCGCATCCTTCCCGCCTTGTGATCCCACCTCCTCGTCTGTCCAGCCATCCACCTCCAGCTGAACCTTCCTCCCCTTCCAGCCATTCGTTCCTGCCTTCATTCCCCATTCGTGTAAGTCTGATTGTCGTCTGTTTTGTGTGTCTTGTCCTGGGGTATAAGTAAGTTTGTATAGGTAAGCTAGTGTTGCACTGTGTCTTCTTCTTCTGTAAATTCTTTTCGTTTCTTTCCTCCTCCTTGGTTTCTTTTGACTTGTACATAATTAGTAGTAATAAATTATATTTGTTCTTCCTTACCTTCTGGTTTCCTCACATCCGATCGTCTTAGTGATTTCCCCATTGGATACCTGTGGCACGATTTGGCCAACGTTTAGAATCGGGTCTAGTTTCTGGTAATGGTTCGAGCCGCGGGCTGCCATCCGCTCGGCAATTAACATCTTGTCCACGGTCTCGAACGAGGTTGCTCACCTGCCTCCCTGGAGGGAGCTGGGCAGCTTCAGGACTCACGTCGGTCAGTCACAAACAAGGGGATTAATCCCCCCTTCTTAAGGGGAAAAGGGGCCGACGTTGAGATCCGCAACAATATATATATATATATATATAGTTGCAGTTTTTAGAACCTTCACTTTATCAAATTTAGTATTAAAATTCCTTATAAATAACCCCCGTGTACATTCCCCTTTAATTGGCTGTTAATTGAAATGAGTGTACCTTAGTTAGTCCATGAACACCACGTAGGCCACCATAGGACCTTCTCAATAGTTATTTCATTAGTCTGTGTTTCAGTTAAGGCTATGTTCCCACTAGTCGATCTTACGTTGCACCAAATCAAATAAGATAGATCCCCTTTTTAATAGCCCCGAAACTTCATTGCCAGCAGCATTTGCCGACATTGCCAGCAGCATTCGCCTCCATTACGCACGTGGTCAGCTCGGAGAAGAAGGGCGTGGCCCACCCCTCGTCATCGTGGGCGGAGCCAGGAAGAGCCCGTGCCAACCAATCGGCGCCGCGGAGAGCGACCCGGTAGGTGTGCCCTCGTAGCCCGCGGCTTGATCTCGGGGAGGGCCATAAAAGGGTGACTGAGGGACTGCTTATGCAGATGAGTGAGGGAGCACGAATTGAGAGTTCTGTGGAGGGAGGTGCTTGACCGAGTTGAGTTCTGGGGAGGAAGGCACTTGAAAGAGAGGTTACAAGAGAGAGGAGAGACACTGCTTCAAACAGCCCAGCCACGTACAGCTCTGACGTGCTGCTTCGAGCAAACCTTGCCGTGTGGACTCAAGCGCGGAGAGTCGGCGGCCGCTCGCCTCCAGCCCTGCCGTCCTGTACGGAATCGAACCTCATCCCTCCAGCCCTGTGGTCCCACCATCTCATCCCTCCAGCCATTCCTGCCTACAATTCCCCATTCGTGTGAGTCTGTCTGTGTTGTCCTGTGGGTTTAAGTAAGACTGTATAAGCTAAGAGTTGCACTGTGTCTTCTGTTCTTTTTCTGTAAATAACTTCGTTCCTCCTCTTTGGGTTTTGTGTAAATAATAATAAATATCTGTTCCTTCTTACCTTTGGTTCCTTCTTTCTCATCCGATCGCTTTCGTCCTGTCCCCTATTGAATATATGTGGCACGATTTGGCAGAACCGCTCAGAATCGGGTTAGTGTTGTTAACGGCTCGGATTTCGGATTGCTAAAGCGCTCGGCAAACTCCATCTTGTCCGGGATTCGAGCGGAGTTATCCACCTGCATTGTGGAGGGATTGGCGGAGGTGTACGGGAATCCCTTGACCAATCACCTCGGCCAATCCCACCCCACAGAGGAGCGGGGTAACTTCAGGATCGGAGACGGCCAGTGCAAAATACAAGGGGGATTAACCCCCCCCCCCTTTGGTGAGGGGAGCACCATCCCCATTTCGGTAACAATTGGTGTCTGGGAGTGGGATTTGAGGCCCGAACCAAATTTTTAAAACATCTAAAAATTTGGTCGAAATTACGAGCGGCCGAAATTTTATTCGAACATCCAAATTAAAATCGTGCCATGGATGATCAAGGCGATCGGATGCCAGTGGGGGTAGAGGAAGAGCGTTTGGAGGTAACCCAGGACCCCAGGGAAGCAGTGGGAGTAATGGAAGAGGGGGTTGGAGAAGGTGTAACAGTGGGGGTTGCAGGCGCGCGAGAGGGCGGCGCCTCGCACATGGCGGCGAAGGCCAAAACAGTTGTGCAAGTGAGTCCTGACATGCAGATGCTCATGACACAAATCCTAGCACAAGCGAAAAAAAATGAAGCTGAAATGGACGCCATAATAGACGAAGCAAGGCGTAGTACTGAAAAAATGAAGAGGGACAGAGACCGCAGGCTTGGCGAAGAGGTTGCAAGGGTACGCGACGGGGTAATGCGGGTTGAGAAGCGCGGGTTGAGCGAGGCGGAGCAGGGCGCGGTTAAAATGACGGGGGTAGAAATCGCGACCCAGGGTATGGGAAAGCCGGCGACCGCCGGGGTAGAAAAGGAAATTTTATTAGTGCCCGCGGTCGCCGAGAAAAAAAAAGTAATTCAAATGACCGAACCAATAGTGGGAATTGAAATTGGAGAGACCGGGGGCTTAGAAAAGCACTCGCGGCAGGAAGGAATGGAAATTGCCCAAAGTCTGTGCTCACATCACGATGCTGTGCTTAATAACCCCCAATAAAGATTTGCAGGTGTTGGAGCGAGGAGGAAGAAGAATCCCCAAGGTGAGTCGGCCTGTATATTGTGCGGGGAGATTTTGTCGAAGGATGTTTGGCGAAAAAAGAATTTTCGCGCGCTTGGGATCGAGAAAGCACCCGGGTGTTGGTGGAGGGTCCCCTGTGAGTGGTGTGAGTGGAAATGGCGTGCTTGTGAGGAAAAAGTGTTGCTTCAGAGAGTGAGTGTGTGACAGAGTATGGGAGTGATACCGGGTGCGGAAGCGAATGCACGTCGGAGGGAATGTGCGAAACCGAGGGTACGGAGTGTGACACGGAGAGTGAGTTGGTGGTGGCATGGGTGTGAGAGGGCACATCAGAGTGTGAGTGTGAAACAGTGCGAGCAAGAATGCACGTCGGAGTGTACGGAGTATGACACGGAGAGTGAATTGGTGGTGGCGCGGGTGCTGGAGGGCACATCGGAGCGCGTGATGGTGAGTGTTACAGAGGACGTAACCGGAGAGTGTGCGCAAGAGTTGGCGCGAGAGTGTGTGGTGGTGATTGGGTGTGCAGAAGAGTGCACGCCCATGGTGGTTATGGAGTACGTAACAGGGGAGAGTGCACGCGAGAAGTGTGCGGACAGCGAGTGGTGTGTAACAGAGGAGTGCATGATAACAGAGTGTGCTGTCAGAAGTGAGAATGAATGCGACACAAAGAGTGAGAGCGATACGAAGTGCACGTGCGAGGGTGAGAGTGACCCGGAGAGTACGGTGGTCGTGGAACGTGTGCGAGAGTGTACACCTGATTTAGTGGTGGCGTGTATGCGGGAGGGCGCACCGAAGCGCGTGATCGGGTGTGCCAAAGAGTGCACACCCATGGTTGTCACAGAGGATGTGACCGAGGAGTGGGCGCGAGAAGGTGCGTTAAGGAAGTGTGCGAACGACGAGTGTGCGCAAGAAGGTGCGCGAGAGGTGTGGTGTGTTACAGGGAGTGCGGTGGTGGAATGGACGGAGTGTGTGGGATGCACGGGAGGCGCCGAGACGCCGGGTTTTGCGAGTGTGAAAAGGAACGCGTGGTGTGAGCATGTCCAGGGAGCATCGACGTTAAACGGGACAGCGTTCAGACCGACGTATAACCGACACGAGCCCTCGGTCCGTGCCAGGCTGTGTGTACTGCGGGAGCCGGCGGGGACCGGTGCCGCGTCCCTCCTGTTCGGAGCGTCACGCACGATCCGCTCCGGACCCCACCCCGCACGGTCGAGTCCGGGCCTTGCCGGGCAAGGCGACCGGTCCGGTGCGAGGGAAGGTAGGAAGAGTCGGGACAGCGCCCCCTTGTGGTTGCGGCGTTCCGGCCGGGCGAGATTGAGCCATCGGGCCGGAGACCGAAAGCCTCCGCGCCGAGATGGTGCGTGGAATCTCGGCCCGATCAAACCTCCTCCCCTGAGCCGAATACCGGATGGACTCAACCTGCAGGCAACCAAACCACCCGAATTCATTGCTCGGCTTTGCGAAGCCGAGTTTTAATGATGTCATGACGCACCGAGGCTTAAGTGAATGGACTGTGATGTTGACAGTGTTTTGGATTCGAAATTGGGAATAGTGGATAGGATTGGCAGTAATGATTGGCAAATTTGATGGGTAAAAATGATTGGCAGTACTGATTGGCAAATTTGATTGGCAGAAAAATTGGATGGGCAAAATTGATAATGTTAGATGCCCGATGTAGAGGAATGGCCACTCTGCCATCCCTCGCATCCCCGGGCACATGAGCACTAGTTATGGGGTTATGGCAGTGTAAGCTCGCCGAGGGAGGGTTTGGATAAATGTATAGGGACTTAGAAATGACCATAGGTGACATGAGAATTCAATAGCGACATGTACCTGTGGTAGGGGACGTAGAATAGATTAGTGGACTATAATGACGAGGGAGCGCAATAATATAAGGGGCGACTGGGAAGCGCGAGTTTTAGCAGGGCACCAGGTAGATCAGATGATGCAGTGTGTTTGTGGTTTTTATCGAATGAGGCATTGCGTGTGAGAATCTTTGTGTTGAGAGGCAATGCTCATGAATGGTGCCGTGTGTGTGAAGATGGTGGTGGAGCAGTGTATGAGTGAGTAATGGTGATTGTGCGTTGTATTGAGCGAATGGTCCCGGAGGAAGGAGGGTGCAGGAAGCACCAGGTGTAGGAGTGAGCACAGGTGTGCCAAAACAGGTGTATGGAGAATGGTTGAATGAATGGTCTGGAGTAAATGGAGTATGGAATGGATGGTGTGGAGTGAGTATGGTGGAAACTGTGGAGTAGAGTGGTTGGTGCGAAGGCAGTGGATGGGGAGGATGGACCCTATCACGAATACCCGGGGAAGGTAGTTTAAGAGTTAGGTAGAGGGTATAGGTAAATTGTGGTTGGATGTTGGCATCTGTGGTAGTCAGGGCCCTTAGGGATATTTTGGGGCCGTTTGGTTCAAATTCTTCCAAAAGCACCAAATTTGGCCCAGATGTTGCCCATGCCATACTCTTTCGATTTTTGACGGGCGCCAAGATGGGCGCGCCCCCCCCCCCCCCGGGGGCCCCATATTGGCGAAATACTAAATGGCCGCCACCCGGATTAGAGGAAAATCAGTTAAATAACCAAAAGGGTTGGAATCATGTATGATACCACTTTTCAGGGGTTTTCGAGGTCGAGGAATCCAATTATGATGTTATTTTGACGATTCGAGGTGAAGGTCAACCCTCAAGGTCATCTTAAAGGTCATTTTTCAGTCAAACGTGTCGGTTTTTGAGTTTTTTGTCAAGATTTACGCGAGGTTCAACATTTTATGTTTCTGGGTTGGGTAATCGAACTCTGACCTTATTTTCGACAATTAGAGGAAATATTTACATGTCTATTTCCTAATTTTCAGGCATACCCTGAAATTACCCAGCTGCTCCTGGACTCTGTGTCCTTTCCTCCTGACAAGGTGGAAAAGTTTCTGTCAACCCTCGACTCGGCTTCTGCAA
Source organism: Myxine glutinosa (assembly GCF_964187855.1). Classification (NCBI taxonomy): domain Eukaryota; kingdom Metazoa; phylum Chordata; class Myxini; order Myxiniformes; family Myxinidae; genus Myxine; species Myxine glutinosa. The sequence continues at coordinate 92,531,596 of NC_136261.1, forward strand.
CTGGACCTGACGGCATCAGCTCACAGGTCCTAAAATCCTGTTCTTCCGCTCTTTCACTCCCTCTCTCTGTTCTCTTCACCCTCTCTTTTGCTCAAGGTCATCTTCCATCTGCTTGGAAATCTGCCAACATCACCGCTTTGCACAAAAAAGGTGCAAAAACAGATCCCAGCAACTACAGACCAATCAGCCTTCTCCCAATTATCAGCAAAGTCATGGAATCCATCATTGCTTCAGATATGAAATCTTTCCTCTTCTCCAATGGCTTGATCTCTGATCATCAATTTGGTTTCAGACCTGGACACTCTACTCTGGACATGCTGCTTCTGCTTTCTCAACAATGGATGGAGGTCCTCAATGCCAAACAGGAAATTAGAGCAGTCTCCCTTGACATATCACGTGCCTTCGATACGGTCTGGCACCCCGCTCTGCTCACCAAACTCTCCTCTTTTGGTATCCATGGAAATCTCCACGCATGGCTGGCGGACTTCCTCTCTAGTCATAGTCAACGTGTGGCCCTGAATGGGTTTCTCTCATCTCCTCTTCCTGTTCAGGCTGGAGTTCCACAAGGCAGTGTTCTGGGCCCTGTGCTTTTTCTGGTCTTCATCAATGATCTCTCTGACTCTCTTGAAAATCCTCTGTATCTCTTTGCTGATGACTCTACTCTCTGTCGCTCCATTCTTCATCCCTCAGATCGGCAGTCTGCAGCCTCCTCACTCTCTGCAGACCTGGACAAAATCACAGACTGGGCAAACAAATGGAACATGTCTTTCAATCCTGACAAATCTCACACTCTTACGATGTCTCTCCGAAAAGACCAACTGGACAACCCTCCCATCCACTTTCTGAATAATCCTCTCCAAGAAGTTCTGTCACTCAAGCTTTTGGGTCTCACTATCTGCCATGATCTTTCCTGGGAAAACCACATTTCAAATCTGGCCTCCAAAGCCAGTCGCCGACTGGGCATCCTCCGTCGTGCGAAGTCCTTCCTTGGCACACCTGTGCTCCTAACCACATACAAGGCTTTCATCCGCAGCTCAATGGAATACTGCTTTCCTCTCTGGGCTGGTGCTCCTGCCTCACAACTAGCTCGTCTTCACGCTGTTGAAACCAAAGCATTCAGAATCATTGGAATCTCCCGCGAAGAAACTAACTCCAAGGGCCTCTCACTCACTCACCGCAGGCAGGTTGGTGGTCTTTCCGTCTTCTACCGACTCCTCTCTGGCCTTGCCCCCCCCAGCTCTCTCTGGGCTCTGTCCCGCAAATATTCCTGCAGGTCGCACAAGATCTGCCTGCAACCCTCTTATGGTCAAACTGCCAAAATCAAGACTCTCTGCTCACCTTCACTCCTTCATTCCTCTTTTCTCCCGCCTCTGGAACAAACTCCCTCACTCTCTTCAATCCCACTCCACCCTCCAGGTCTTTAAAACAGCTGTTCACCACCATCTCTTATCTTCCCCCATCCAAAACCTTGATCTTTTCTACCCCCGCTAATGTCACCCCAATTCCACTTTTTTGAAATACCAACTTCTGTCCACGATGTCCTTGGTGTCCTTGTGTTTTATACTTCTCCCTCCCCCCCCCCCCCCTCCTTCCCACGCCTCCTCCCCCCAAGCCCTCTCCCTTCCACACATCTCCCTGCTCTCAAATGTTGTGTTTGTGTGCTTCCCCTTCTCTCCCCATCTTGTCTTCCGCTCCCTCTTTTTATATATTTTGTTTGTCTGGTTGATTTGTTTGTGAAGTAAATGTTAGCTCTTTCACGAGCCTCGATTCAGTATACAAAAAAAAAATATATATATATATATATATGCAGTTCATCAGTCTAATTACAAAGGTACGGATTTTGATGTTTTATGAACTGTATGCCATATCCTTGTGTTTAATTTTTGTGCAATCATGATCCGGGTTCATGTATACATGATTGTATAAATGTCATAAATATGACGTCATAGGTCATGTGACCTGGCGGCCATATTGGATTTTATGAAAACCTTAAAAATGGATCCCTGCCTTCATTTTTCGATCGATTCATTTTGAACTTTGACCACTTTAGTACGCCATGTGATTGGATGCATATCCTAATTATGACGTCATAGGTCAGGTGACATGGCGGGATGGACCGGTATGGTGCCCGGATCATACCGCCCTTGGCGCCCATCAAAAATCGAAAGAGTATGGCATGGGCAACATCTGCGCCAAATTTGATGCTTTTGGAAGAATTTGAACCTATATATCCCTAAGGGCCCTGACTGGTGCGTGTGGAAGAATGGTGTTTGGATGGGTACATTGGTGACATGGAAATGGCTGGGCGTGTGGCCTGTTAGAGGTATGGTTGGTTGAGCGCTCCGCCACTGTTAGTCCGTCGGCCAGGTGAGGCCGCAGGTAGGCTCTGGGAGCCAGTTAGAGTTGTTGTGGATGGGGCCCGAGGATCCGGAGGATGGACCCGGGTAGCCCAGTGCCAGAGAGGGCACCGAGGGGGTAAGTGCCAGGGAGGGCCTTCCCCAGTTAGATAGGTTAGTGAGGAGCAGGTAAGCTCGGGTGGCAACTTCAGTGGCGGAGGCGCACAGGTAGGTAGACCTGTTAGGGGAGCCACACGACTCAGCCCAGAAATTGTGCAAAGGCATAGGGAGTTGAATCAGGAGAATGAGACCCCAAATTGGTGAGCGCCACGGTTTGGTCAATGGGAGTTTTGTTTTTAGAACCGCATAGAGTAAGACGGCCAATGGTTTTGCAGGGAAAGACCTCGGGTAGTGTAAAGTGTGTTAATATCATTTAGAAAGTAGTTAGGATTGAAATCTCCTCGCACCATCTGCATCCACTCACCTGAGGTGACAGAACTCCACACCATGCCATGGTTGTTATTGTTTATTTTTGTGCAAATGTTTTGGAAAGGTGAGACACCGCATGACGTGGGTGTGACATTGTGCTGGATATTCCATCTCTTCCTCCTTATGAGGAATTGATGAGGAATTTGGGTGATGGCAAATTTGGTTAGAGGGATTGTGATGAATTTGGTATTCGGGGAGATATGGGGACGACGTGACGCTAGAGACGAATTGGTAAATGTGTAGGTTTTGTAAATATGGGGTAAGGGCAAGGGTAGAGTAGGTGACAGGGGGGGTGACGTACGTTAGGGACGAGCTTTCTTCGCCCGCTCTCCGTGCACACCTCGCTCTGCGTTGCCTGTGTTGATGTGTACCCTTGCGCCCTTGCCCTCGCTAATTCTGCTTTGTCTTCCTCCCCCCCCCCCCCCCCATGGACCGTGCTCTCCGGGCACTGAGGGGGAGCGTGCGGGAGCCCGCATTTGTGTGTCCGAATCCCAGCAACCAGCTGCCTGCATCCATGCACCACTTATGGACCGCACGTTTTGTGGCCATGCACCACCATATGGACCACGGTTCTGTGGCCGAGCACCATATATGGACCCCACGTTTTGGGGGCATGGCCCCTCTGCTGGGACCGGCCAGGTTGGCCAGAGAAAGATCTTGCTTGCGGACCACGGAGAGGTGGCCCCCTTTTTGCCCTACAGGTAGACCACCCATAGCTGGCCCCTGTGGGCCATAAATAAAAATGGACGTGTTTTGTGCCTTTTTATTATGTCCAAATAGGCCGCAAGCAAAGAAGATGAAGGAAGAACAACATCAAGAACGACACCGGCCAGCAGAGGGAGCAGAAGATCAAGACCACCAGTTGTGTTTTTTTATTGTGTTGTGCAATGTCGCACTGGATGGTGCATGACTGTGCATTTTGGTGCTTTGGTGTTTATTGGTGCTGGTGCGTCGATGCAGTGCATGCTGTCTCCTCCCTCCCACAGGATTCTCTTTTTGTTTCCTAAAAGAAAAATGACAGGTCCTGGGTTGCAGTTTTGTAAATAGTAAAAATAACGTCACTTGTAAATAATGCTCCCCACCGTCAATGTTTAGTTTGAAAACAATTCCGCAATTCGGTTAATTGTGGGCGTGAATCTGTTAGGTATGATGCAACATAATAGGGGGACATATTTATTTTTGTTTAAAACTGTCACACTCAGGGTCAGGTTAATTATAGAGGGAACTACACCTGAATGTCACATTAAGTTAAAGTTTTCGGGCCGGGACGTCCCGTGAGGAATGAGGGTGCTGTGTTGCAGTTTTTAGAACCTTCACTTTTTCAAATTTAGTATTAAAATTCCTTATAAATAACCCCTGTGTACATTCCCCTTTAATTGGCTGTTAATTGAAATGAGTGCACCTTAGTTAGTCCATGAACACCACGTAGGCCACCATAGGACCTTCTCAATAGTTATTTCATTAGTCTGTGTTTCAGTTAAGGCTATGTTCCCACTAGTCGATCTTACGTTGCACCAAATCAAATAAGATAGATCCCCTTTTCACTAGCCCCGAAACTTCATTGCCAGCAGCATTTGCCGACATTGCCAGCAGCATTCGCCTCCATTACGCACGTGGTCAGCTTGAGAAGAAGGGCGTGGCCCGCCCCTCGTCATCGTGGGCGGAGCCAGGAAGATCCCGTGCCAACCAATCGGCACCGCGGAGAGCGACCCGGTAGGCGTGCCCTCGTAGCCCGCGGCTTGATCTTGGGGAGGGCCATAAATGGGTGACTGGGGGACTGCTTATGCAGATGAGTGAGGGAGCACGAATTGAGAGTTCTGTGGAGGGAGGTGCTTGACCGAGTTGAGTTCTGGGGAGGAAGGCACTTGAGAGAGAGGTACGAGAGAGAGGAGAGACGCTGCTTCAAACAGCCCAGCCGCATGCAGCTCTGACGTGCTGCTTCGAGCAAACCTTGCCGTGTGGACCCGAGCCCGGAGAGTCGGCGGCCGCTCGCCTCCAGCCCTGCCGTCCTGTACGGAATCGAACCTCATCCCTCCAGCCCTGTGGTCCCACCATCTCATCCCTCCAGCCATTCCTGCCTACAATTCCCCATTCGTGTGAGTCTGTCTGTGTTGTCCTGTGGGTTTAAGTAAGACTGTATAAGCTAAGAGTTGCACTGTGTCTTCTGTTCTTTTTCTGTAAATAACTTCGTTCTTCTTCTTTGGGTTTTGTGTAAATAATAATAAATATCTGTTCCTTCTTACCTTTGGTTCCTTCTTTCTCATCCGATCG